>NC_090052.1:4788916-5088916 GCF_038355195.1 Osmerus mordax | reverse complement strand
ACCATCACCTCATTTATTTTTTCAATATTGCACCCTGTTTTACCCCACTTCTCACAGCATGGGCACTGCACTTGTATATCTGCCTATATTATTTTGATTTCCATTTATTTGATCTAACACGATTTGAATGTAAATTTATTGTGGAATGTATTGAATCTATGAGGCACAAAGGATAATAGATTCTGTGACAACAGCATACCATTCCACAAAGCTCTACATGTGCATGGTGCACCCATAGACATAGGTCATGTCCCCAGCCTAGGCCAGGCCGGATCGTGACTGTTCTGTGTTTATTCCAATGACTGTAAATTGTAAAAAATAAAATTAAAAGATTATTTCTGTCATTTTAGGTAATTATTATCACGCTGATGTGTGTTTAAATGCTAATTTATCGGATACGTTTGTTTTTAATTAGTTATTTGACTCACGAAAAGGGTGTTAGTATGTGCTTGCGATTGCGTCGGGCGAGTGTCTATCGGGACCTCGATACCGCTGCTCCACCACCCAATCTCTACTGAGCAGACTTGCGCAATGACGAGCACAAGTCGCAGGAGACGTTTTAGCTTACTTTTTGTGGGAGGAAGCGGAGATATCGTAGCCTGGTCCTAACCAGACTCTCGTACATTTCATTTGTACAGAGAGTCTGGGCTCGCCCCATTGACAAGCGTTAACTTCCAAAGATTGTTCTTGTTCTGGCTTTAACTTCTGGATATTCGGCAGCGTTGCCACAACGGACCGAATGGCTTCGCTCGCATCTTTCTCCGCCGCCATTACCGAACTACAACACAAACTAGAGGGTAGGGTGTGCTTGCTTGCGTCGGTTGCACATGGGTCCGTTTTAGAATGACATTTTTACAACTGATATTTCTGTATATTTTATATAAAAATGCATAGGGCCTACTTATTATTTATAAAGATTACATAGATTTAAAAGCATCTTTTTTTTGCTGCTCATGTACAACTCAAATACGAGTGAAGTGTAGAATGAAATATGATCTTCTAATTTCCCCTGCAAGAGGCAGCCTCATAGCTGAATCAAAACGAAGAAATTTGGCAGACCGGTGTAAAAATTGACCTAATCTCTATGACTTAAACGTCCTTTTAAGTTTTACCTTCTCATGATATTTTCAGGCATTTAGCCTTGAAGATTATTCTACGACGTTACCGGCAGTAGAAGATGGAATCGCGATTCAAACAGTACCATCTGCTAACTGAAAATATGCCCCCAAAAAACGTAAATAAGCTTGACATTTATCTAGTGGAAAATCGCTCATTCATTAAAAGCTCACTGGTAGCGATCATTGTCAGTAACAACGCAAAATGCGATATAGCCCTGTGTGGAGAAGCTGCCCCGGTAAATTGTACTACTACGGTAAAGTACTAGACTATTGTTCGTCTTGGTAGCGATTGCGTTGGTTGAATTGGATTTAACGTTCCGTTGTACGGTTTAAGCTGAAATTAATTATTTTCATGAACAGATTGACAACGTTTAGGCTGTGGCAATGAAGTTCAGGTTAGTAGTTTGATAGACTTTTGATTTAAGTAAGGGGAGTGCCGAACATGTTCTGTCGCCGTTTGACTTCCTAAACAGCTGTGTAGTGTAGATGTTTTTGTAGTGTGTCTCGCGTAAGCTACAGCGTTGCAGTGAGCTACACTGGTTTGAAACCACAGGTAATGGTAATTGCACCAACAAATCGTTTACTAATGTCAGAATAAATCCTACAACGAAAATGTATATGTGAGGAATGTTTATTTTAACGATTGAAAACAGATAACGCTACATCATAGACCACTGTAGTATGTGTTTCCCGGGCAACACAGGCTAATGTCATGATGCTAATACTTCAGTGAAATAGTAGACTACTGTTTCCGAAAGTAGATGTACTTCCTTAATAATATCAGCTTATACTGTACATTACACATCACAATTGTGTGTCATATCACAAAGTAAAATGAGTAAATAGTTATCACCCTGGCCTCTGCTTGTGGCGTTTCTGCAGCTGCCTTGCATTAAAGCTATAGTTAGCCCAGCTATCCCCCAAGTTAACAGATGCGAAACGAATGTTCTGCCAAAGGTAGTCACGCGTGTTTTCGTGACGTTAGTGACACTGTGGCTAGCAAATTAGCTACCGTTAGCTTCACTTTTCGCCACAAAAACTTAACTTGAGCCTAAACCATGCAACGGAACGCTGCATGTGCCGAAGGCAAAGCACATGCAGCGTAACCTAGCGAGCGTAACCTAGAGAGGTTACAATTTCTGGGGAAATTGTAGGGTGTGCTTGCTTGCGTCGGTTGCACAGGGGTACGTTTTTTAATGACATTTTTACAACTGATATTTCTGTATATTTGGGTGTGCTTTGCCTTCGGCAAGGGCACAACCTTTGTTCTCTCACATATATATTATTATTGGGTGTGCTTTGCCTTCGGCAAGGGCACAACCTGGGGGGTATTCGTCGTAGCTCGCTAAGCGGTTTAGCGAGCTAATTTTCAGGCTAAGATAAAAAACGCCCCTCTTTTTGGTTCGTGGAAGCAACTTTCGATAAATCACCATAGTAACATATCAATTAGCACTAACCTGCTCCAGAGCAGGCTAACGTAAGTGTAGCTGGATAAGCTTGCCACACCCCCGGAAAATAACATGGCAGCTCCCTTTTTGAGAGACCCAGTTGACCAAGGAGCTATATTTTAGTTCGATTAGCTTTCCATACCAATAGAGTTCTTCGCGATTGCCAAGATCCTTTATTTCACACGGATGAGTTCTTGTTTGAGCGATATCGATTCAGCCGACAAGGACTCATTTATTTGCAAGACCTTCTCGGGCCGTACATTGCAAATATCACACGCCGCAGCAAGCTTTGTGCTTTATTATGAGCTTATGCTGCTGTATGTGAATATGTAACGCTATGTTTTACGAAATGTCTTGTCTTATCTGTTGTGCCTGTGCTTTTTATATGTTTCACTGTGGGAGAGTGGGAAACGTCATATCGATTCCTTTTTATGTCTTGACATGTGAAGAAATTGACAATAAAGCTACTTGAAACTTTAACTGTTCTTCAGACTGCATAGCCTTGAGGTTTTTTGCGTCAGGTAGGCTATAGGCTACATTTTTATACAGTATAGGCGATGCAGAAAACATTGGCAAAGCCGCAGCATGCGTTGCTGTAAGAAAAGTGTACTTGGCGCTTAACCAGCTAATGAATCAATTCATCATATTCCCTGGCCATGTCCCAGTCAATTAAATCAAAGAGGGATTTACACATAGGCCTACATGCACATATATAGTAGGCCTACATGATATAAGCGCAGTATATCCTCATAATTGTCTATGAATTCGTATCAATTTCTTTGGCCTTGTTTATATCTAGCCTACTTATTCTGAGAAGAGTTGAGATCATGATTTTCGCTAGCAAGATCTCATTCGATTATTAATTTCCATTAAGCCTATACCAGCAGGCACATTTAAAGAAATGTGATCTGATTGATTGGGGTAATGAGGCACTTAAAATGAGCCTATACATTTCCCCAAAACTTTCGCATTTAGCTTATTGGCAATTTTTTGCCAAGCTGCTTGTCTTGCTCTGGCAGCGGTGGCGGTGTTTGACTTAGCCATGATAATATACGCTTATTGTCTTATAGAGACTCATTATAATAGTTTGCTCGGATGGCGAGAATAGCCTATCACCGCTCTCTCTTTCGTATTTTCCGCCGTCATACCGTTAAAAAATCACGGTTTTGGTGATCGACCTTTCCTGCCTTTTGAAGTAGGACGTGCACGTGCAATTTCCCTGATAAGTTTAGCCTGATTGAAATTAACCACATGATTTGGATGCGGATCAGCCGTTGACGAACCGATATTTGCTATTCTCACTCATCTCGCTAATGTTAACGGGCTAAAGGGACAATTGATTAACTTAGCTTCAACCCTTACGACGAACGGGGCCCTGTTCTCTCACATATATATATATTATTATTATTATTCTTTTTGCCCCCCTAAAACTCAGTCAATATTTGGCCTACATAGACAACGTAGGTGTCAAAAGTTTCGTCTTGGTAGCGATTGAGTTGCTTCTATTGGAATTAACGTTCCGTTGCATGGTTTTGCATGGTTTGGGCTTACGTTAGGTTTTTGTGGCGAAAAGTGAAGCTAACGGTGGCTAATTTGCTAGCCACAGTCACTGACGTTACTAACGTCACGAAAACACGCGTGACTACCTTTGGCAGAACATTCGTTTCGCATCTGTTAACCTGGGGGATAGCTAGGCTAACTATAGCTTTACTGCAAGGCAGCTGCAGAAACGCCACAAGCAAAGAGGCCAGGGTGATAACTATTTACTCATTTTACTTTGTGATATGACACACAATTGTCATGTGTAATGTACAGTATAAGCTGATATTATTAAGGAAGTACATCTACTTTCGGAAACAGTAGTCTACTATTTCACTGAAGTATTAGCATCATGACATTAGCCTGTGTTGCCCGGGCAACACATACTACAGTGGTCTATGATGTAGCGTTATCTGTTTTCAATCGTTAAAATAAACATTCCTCACATATACATTTTCGTTGTAGGATTTATTCTGACATTAGTAAACGATTTGTTGGTGAAATTACCATTACCTGTGGTTTCAAACCAGTGTAGCTCACTGCAACGCTGTAGCTTACGCGAGACACACTACAAAAACATCTACACTACACAGCTGTTTAGGAAGTCAAAAGGCGACAGAACATGTTCGGCACTCCCCTTACTTAAATCAAAAGTCTATCTAACTACTAACCTGAACTTCATTGCCACAGCCTAAACGTTGTCAATCTGTTCATGAAAATAATTAATTTCAGCTTAAACCGTACAACGGAACGTTAAATCCAATTCAACCAACGCAATCGCTACCAAGACGAACACAGCAGTAGTCTACTACTGTACCGTAGTAGTACAATTTACCGGGGCAGCTTCTCCACACAGGGCTATATCGCATTTTGCGTTGTTACTGACAATGATCGCTACCAGTGAGCTTTTTATGAATGAGCGATTTTCCACTAAATAAATGTCAAGCTTATTTACGTTTTTGGGGGCATATTTTCAGTTAGCAGATGGTACTGTTTGAATCGCGATTCCATCTTCTACTACCGGGTAACGTCGTAGAATAATCTTCAAAGGGGGTTCTTTATTAATGAATTAATGCAATGAGTAGGCTAAATGCCTGAAAATATCATGAGAAGGGAAAAACTTAAAATAACGTTTAAGTCATAGAGATTAGGTCAATTTTTACACCGGTCTGCCAAATGTATTCGTTTTGATTCAACGATGAGGCTGTCTCTTGCAGGGGAAATGAGAAGACATCTATTTCATTCTACACTTCACTCGTATTTTGAGTTGTAAATGAGCAGCAAAAAAAATGCTTTTAAATCTATGTAATCTTTATAATTAATAAGTATGTATTTTTATATAAAATATACAGAAATATCAGTTGTAAAAATGTCATTAAAAAACGGACCCCTGTGCAACCGACGCAAGCAAGCACACCCTACAATTTCCCAAGAAATTGTACCCTCTAGTTTATATAAAAATGCATAGGGCCTACTTATTATTTATAAAGATTACATAGATTTAAAAGCATCTTTTTTTTGCTGCTCATTTACAACTCAAAATACGAGTGAAGTGTAGAATGAAATATGATGTCTTCTCATTTCCCCTGCAAGAGGCAGCATAGCTGAATCAAAACGATTAAATTTGGCAGACCGGTGTAAAAATTGACCTAATCTCTATGACTTCAACGTCCTTTTAAGTTTTCCCTTCTTGTGATATTTTCAGGCATTTAGCCAACTCATATTGCATTCATTCATTAATAAAGAACCCCCTTTGAAGATTATTCTACGACGTTACCGGCAGTAGAAGATGGAATCGCGATTCAAACATTACCATCTGCTAACTGAACATATGCCCCCAAAAATTTACCAAAGCATTTAAGTAATTTTATCTTAGAAGGGTTTTACTACTTTTATCAGTTATATTATTGTTTTTATAGATTTGCTATTTTAATTATTACTTTTATCACTTGTATTATTGTTTTTATTGATTTTATGTAAAGCACCTTGAGCTACAATTCTTGTATGAAATGTGCTATATAAATAAAGTCTTACTTACTTACTTGGCCTAATTGTGTCAATACTGAAGGATTGTTAAGGATTTTAGCATTAGAACCTATGCTTTGGAAAGACCTGTCTGAGGACATTACATTATATTTCATTCACTGTACGTCACGCTAAATACACCTGATTGTGCACATAGAAAGTACAGCAGAAGATCAAGAACCAGAACAAGCAAGACAGACATAATTTATACCTTACTTTTTTATTGTTGTTTACTATATTATAGTGTATATATATATATATATAGTTATAGTTTCATGGTCGTGTTGTCATTGATTATCTAATTAAAGTCTTCATTTTGACAGGATACTCTGAGTCAAGTTCCTCTATGGATACAATGTTGTACAATATTCTTGTAATTTATCACATGAATTCTCATTGGTAAAAAGTTTTGAAATTTGGCATATTGATACAACATGTCACAACTAATGCCCAAACAAAAACTGGTCCACATCAGACCATAGGGGGCGCCACAGGCCACGCCCAATTCACAACCGAGTTAGCTTTAATGAAGTATATTGATTGTTCAGGTGGATCCCTTGCCTGTTGCACAAATTCGTTTCAGTAACCTAAGCCAGGACAAATCGCCACTGATGCTAGGCATGATTTAAAATTCCTTCCATGACAGGTTATGGCACCCCAAACAACCTTTTTAAAGCACTACGAGTAAGCTATTCTTTACAGCAGCAACCCAGTCATCCCGTTGTCCCATTTTATATCCCATATATAAATAGGACTAAATTACAACTTTAACCAAATCTGACAATGCTTGAATGCTTGCCATTGGAGAAATTTCTTATTTTCTGATACAAAAACAATTAAATGTCTAAGTCTGTGAATGGCATAGTAGGATGAGACGCAGTGCTGATGTGCGAAGGGTGGTGGGTTATAATCCAGTCAGAGGTATAAACATTTTTTTTTTTTTTTTATTATGACAGAAATTACAGTTTCAAGTCTTCTGGTTAATCCCAGTGTAACTATCTATTATGTCAAATTTACAACATTTTGCCATTTTGAAGGAGGAATCCGACATTGCTGTTTGCAGCTATATTCATCATTGGATTTAAAACTTTGCAATTCCAATCCAAAGTCATTTTATGGTTAATTTGCATGTAAAGCGTATTGTGTAGGCTAATCATATAACCTATAATTTTGAAGAAAACCAAATTGCTATAAAGAGGAGTTCTATGCCAAATCCATTTTTGTCACTGTGTTTTGTGTTTCTCCAGTAAAAATAAACCTGAGAAACATACACCTCTCACCAAATGATCAACATTACATATGCAAAGTTCACAATATGACAGACAAAAGATTTTATTTACATGGCCAATCATACTTGATCATGGGCGGAGAGACCCATGGGCTAGACCGAGGAGACACCTTAAGGCTCCACAGAGACACAGAGACTCAACCAGAGAGACTACAGAGAGAGACTCAACCAGAAACAGCAGTAACCAAACAAAGGATCCCCCAGATAAACAAGCTTCCAGAGACTACAGGATCCAGAGAGACTAGACAGAGAATAAAGAGAGAGCTGAGTTATGGAGACACATCACTGTGACACATGTGGAAAGAGCCTTTCCTCACCCAGTAACCTCAAGAGGCACATGAGGATCCACAATGGAGAGAAGCCCTACAACTGTGAACTCTGTGGTAAAACCTTTAGACAGACTGGGGAATTAACAGCTCACCGCAGAATCCACACTGGAGAGAAGCCCTACAACTGTGACCTCTGTGGTAAAACCTTTAGCCAGGCTGGCCATTTCAGAGCTCATAGCAAGATCCACACTGGGGAGAAGCCCTACAGCTGTGACATTTACATTACATTTAGTCATTTAGCAGCTCTCTTATCCAGAGCGACATTACAGTAAGTACAGGGACATTCCCCCGAGGCAAGTAGGGTGAAGTGCCTTGCCCAAGGACCCAACGTCATTTTGCATGGCCGGGAATCAAACCGGCGACCTTCTGATTACTAGCCCGATTCCCTAACCGCTCAGCCACCTGACTCCCTATGACACCTGACATCTGTGATAAAACATTTAGCATGGCTCACAATTTCAGAGTTCACCACAGGATCCACACTGGATAGAAGCCCTACAGCTGTGACATATGCGATAAAACCTTTAGCCACGCTAGCCATGTCACAGTTCACAGCAGGATCCACACTGGAGAGAAGCCCTACAGCTGTGACCTCTGTGGTAAAACCTTTAGTCAGGCTTGCCATTTCAGAGTTCATAGCAGGATCCACACTGGAGAGAAGCCCTACAGCTGTGACCTCTGTGATAAAACCTTTAGCCAGGCTGGCAATCTTAGAGCTTACTGCAGGACCCACACAGGAGAGAAGATCTAAGCAGCACTCACTGACTATTTATGTCAAACAAATTACCTATTGAACAGTTTATGCATATCTATCAGAGAAAAACCAAGAGGGTGAAGTTGTCCCAGCAGTCATCACCTGAGAGAACTTCTGTATGACCCACAGCTGGAAGAACTACTGGCCTGCATCTACTGGGAAAGCACATGCAGCAACACCAGATCTACAGTCCAACATGACAGGACACAGGGTAGATACTCTACCCTGCAGTGGTCCAACATGTGTTAACATATTCCCTTGTCTTGCAAAGGAATCACACTTGGCCTAATTGTGTCAATACTGAAGAATTGTTAAGGATTTGGCTTTGGAAAGATCTGTCTGAGGACATTACATTATATTTCATTCACTGTACGCCACACTAAATACACCAGATGGTGCACATAGAAAGTACAGCAGAAGATCAAGAACCAGAACCAGCAAGAATTATTCCTTACTTTTTTATTGTTGTTTACTATATTATAGTGTTTATAGATTTATGGTCGTGTTGTCAGTGATTGTCTAATTAAAGTCTTCATTTTGACACCATACTTTCAGTCAAGTTCCTCTATGGATACAATGTTGTAAGTTTGGCAACTGAAGTGTTGAGATACACAACTCATTAATGATTCTCTCTTTTAGAGTTCTCTCTTTTACGAGAATCATTAAGTGTCCCAGCTGTGAATGATTTTATGAGGCAAGAAGAAAGCTAGCCCCACTCAAGGTGGCGAAGAGAAGGCTAGAGAAGATGAAGGCCGAATTATACTACTCCGACTCCGTTACGGACAGACGGACGGACGGAGTCGGATTGGTTGAATTTATAGTACTCCGAAGGCTGTGGGTGCTGTATGGCGTGAAATTAGTGCCAGGAGAGCGATCTCTGTAAAAGCGATTTGTAACTTGCAAAAAAAGATTTGTGTCTCTGTAGAAAATGATTCGTGTACTTGCAAAAAAAGTTGTGTCTCCGTAGAAGAAGGCAAGATTTGTGTACTTGCAAAAAAGATTTGTGTACTTGTAAAAAAAAGTTGTGTCTCCGTAGAAGAAAAAGATTCGTGTACTTGTAAAACAAGTTTCGTGTCTCCGTAGAAGAAAAAGATTTGTCCTTGTGAAAAAAGTTTTGCGTCTCAGTAGAAGAAGGCGGGAACACTGCTCCCAAAACCTTCTAAGCCAATCAAATATAGCCATTTCTGTGTCTAGTATCATTGGACATTTTCGTCTGTCTATCACACAAAGAACGTCAGCGAATAAGAACAAAACTAGAATGCTGATGATTTCAATGGCGAGTCATTTGGTAAGTAGTTCAAAATATCCATGGGCATGTATCTTTAATGCAACATTTAAAGATTATTCGGTTAGCACACTCTTAACAGTATAAATTAATGGATAAGAGTCGTAGTAAGTTGAATAGTTTTTTAATGTAAATAGGTATTCGGATATTTAATTAAACCTAGCATTAGTTGGACAATGTGCAGCTAAATGGCAGCGAAATCACTCAATATAGTTGGTTTTCATTCGAAATGAAAGCTGGCAGTAAATAATACACTATAGAGTGAAAGATCCATATCTTTTTAATTTATGCGCTTAACTTTCCCAGCCAACATTTGAGATCTATCCAGTGTGTCCAGCTCATGTTTAGTTTAGCATGGCAAATACACCAACATTAAAAAACATGTAAAGTTGTGAACGCTTAGTATGATGCTTACAGGCTGCAATTTAGCTGCACATTGTCCAACTAATGCTAGGTTTAATGACTGGTCGTCTAATTAAATATCCGGGGCAAAAAGAATAATAATAATATGTGAGAGAACAAAGGTTGTGCCCTTGCCGAAGGCAAAGCAAACCCAACTAGAGAGGATACAATTTCTGGGGAAATTGTAGGGTGTGCTTGCTTGCGTCGGTTGCACAGGGGTCTGTATATTTTATATAAAAATGCATCGGGCCTACTTATTATTTATAAAGATTACATAGATTTAAAAGCATCTTTTTTTTGCTGCTCATTTACAACTCAAAATATGATGTCTTCTCATTTCCCCTGCAAGAGGCAGCTGACAGGCTGAATCAAAACGAATACATTTGGCAGACCGGTGTAAAAATGGACCTAATCTCTATGACTTAAACGTCCTTTTAAGTTGTCCCTTCTCGTGATATTTTCAGGCATTTAGCCTACTCATATTGCATTCATTCATTAATAAAGAACCCCCTTTGAAGATTATTCTACGACTTTACCGGCAGAAGATAGAATCGCGATTCAAACAGTACCATCTGCTAACTGAAAATATGCCCCCAAAAACGTAAATAAGCTTGACATTTATTTAGTGGAAAATCGCTCATACATAAAAAGCTCACTGGTAGCGATCATTGTCAGTAACAACGCAAAATGCGATATAGCCCTGTGTGGAGAAGCTGCCCCGGTAAATTATACTACTACAGTACAGTACTAGACTACTGCTGTGTTCGTCTTGGTAGCGATTGCTTTGGTTGAATTGGATTTAACGTTCCGTTGTACGGTTTAAACTGAAATTAATTATTTTCATGAACAGATTGACAACGTTTAGGCTGTGGCAATGAAGTTCAGGTTAGTAGTCAGATTGTTTCAACTATTGAAAGACTTTTGAGTAAGGGGAGTGCCGAACATGTTCTGTCGCCGTTTGACTTGAACAGCTGAGGAGTTTTTGTTGGCTACTCACACTAGGGTCTCGGGTAGGCTACAGCGTTGCAGTGAGCTACACTGGTTTGAAACCACAGGTAATGGTAATTTCACCAACAAATCGTTTACTAATGTCAGAATAAATCATACAACGAAAATGTATATGTGAGGAATGTTTATTTTAACGATTGAAAACAGATACATCATAGACCACTGTAGTATGTGTTGCCCGGGCAACACAGGCTAATGTCATGATGCTAATACTTCAGTGAAATAGTAGACTACTGTTTCCGAAAGTAGATGTACTTCCTTAATAATATCAGCTTATATTGTACATTACACATCACAATTGTGTGTCATATCACAAAGTAAAATGAGTAAATATTTATCACCCTGGCCTCTTTTCTTGTGGCGTTTCTGCAGCTGCCTTGCAGTAAAGCTATAGTTAGCCTAGCTATCCCCCAAGTTAACAGATGCGAAACGAATGTTCTGCCAAAGGTAGTCACGCTTGTTTTCGTGACGCAGTGACGTTAGTAACGTCAGTGACTGTGGCTAGCAAATTAGCCACCGTTAGCTTCACTTTTCGCCACAAAAACTTAACTTAAGCCCAAACCATGCAACGGAACGTAAATTCCAATAGAAGCAACTCAATCGCTACCAAGACGAAACTTTTGACACCTACGTTGTCTATGTAGGCCAAATATTGACTGAGTTTTAGGGGGGCAAAAAGAATAATAATAATAATAATATATATGTGAGAGAACAAAGGTTGTGCTCTCGCCGAAGGCTTGAGCACACCCAATAATAATATATATGTGAGAGAACAAAGGTTGTGCCCTTGCCGAAGGCAAAGCACACCCAATAACATTACAATAAAACAGGTTAGGAATACACAGGGTCGAAGACAGTATATATAAGGCTACTCTGTGACAGTACACAGAGTAGCCTTATTCATGAAATAAAACACAGGTAATACCCATGGCAATATACAAGTAGGCTAACATCCAACAAAGGGAATGTACAAAATACTTTTAATGTAATTGAGACTAAATGAAAATGTACAGGGTCTGTTTTTTCCCCCTGGATAGGGATGGGAAGAGCAGCTGTCCCCCAAATTTTTTTTGCGCCACGGACTGGTTTTATGTAAGACATATTTTCATGGACCGGTCTTCAAGGTGTGGTGGATAAACACGAGATACACTTTATAAACAACGGTCATGTATGTGTGCAATCATTTGTAAAACTGGCTACAGCAAAGGCAGGCGAACTGTAGATTATCAAGCCCTTTCTCCTTGCGCTCATTCAGCTCAGGTAAAACAACGATTGGCTAATGTTCCCTTTTGTGCTCGTGCCCTTTGTATTGGCGAGCACATTTCCAGGCAACCTTTCTTGACGTAAGCAAATACATGGGGTGCTTGTTCACCCATTTCGGTTTGTTTCAAACTTAGCAAAAATCAGAAAAAAATGATTTTATGCAAAAGCTAGTGGTATGAGCCAGGTTCGAGAATCGAACAAAAATTATTGGGAGATAGTTCTGGGGGCGAGTTGTGGGGGATTGGGATGTTAACGGAGTTATAAACGACCGGACAAGTCGGGTAGCAAATTGGAAATGCAATACCACCTACATCCACCGGGGGTTGGGGGTCTGCTTCAGACACAGACTCAGTTTAGGACCCGTGGCGTGTTGGACGCAGGCGCGGCAATGGCTGCTTCCTAATGCAACTGGCTTCACCATTACAGTCACACCAGATTGCCGGCGTACTTAACTGCATTAGTGCAACTTGCAACGTTTGAGACGGAACACATTTTTAAAGTAGGTGCCTGTAGGCTACTACGGAGACTCACGAAATTATTCAAAAAGTTTGGTAGGCCTACTGTAGTAGGTAGGCCTACTGTGTTATTAGCATACTAGCTAGCGAGCTATGCCTATTTTTGTTGGGTTTCCTCGACACGATCGTATTCTATATCTTCCAGTAGTTACAGTAGTTAGCTAGCTAACTCAAATTCAATATGCCACCACCTGTTATTGTGTATATAAGGCAGTTTGATACATTCCAGGCTAGACAGCCAGCTAGCGTGCTCAAACATTCAACACTGCAACCAACAAAAAGATAATTAACCATGTTTTGTTTCCTTTTCGTTGGCTATGCATGGTTTTATATTACCTGTAGCTGACCTCAGAAGTCTTTGTCTGAGCAATCACAACTCAGGATGAACGGGAATTTGACTGAACAAGAACCTGAACCCAGCCCAGCTGTGAAGAGATTCTCCAAATCAGAGGTAAGTAACTGAGTGTGTGTTTGCCTACGTGTGTGGGGGTGTGTGAGAGAGAGTTGTCCAAAACCGAGTTGTCTTGATTTCTCAGGTCCAGAGTCTGGTCCAAACAGTGGTCCATGATGCAGTCCAAGAAACTGACACCAAGATGGAGTCTCTGCTACAAAAGGTTCAACAGCTGGAGTGTGAGCCCAAATGTGACTTTAACATCCGCAAACTCGAGGTGTGTGCGTACACTCACTGCTCATCCGACATAGACTATAAAGAGTGCATGTACAGTTAGGTCCATAAGTGTTTGGACATTGACACCATTTTCATCATTTTGGCTCTGTATACCACCACAATGGATTTGAAATGAAACAAGATGTGCTTTAAGTGCAGACTTTCAGCTTTAATTTCAGGGTATTTACATCCAAATCAGGTGAACGGTGTAGGAATTACAATACATTTTATATGTGCCCCCCCCCCCTTTTTAAGGGACCAAAAGTAATTGGACAATTGGCTGCTCAGCTGTTCCATGGCCAGGTGTATGTTATTCCTTCATAAAGGGAGTTCGTTATTTCATTGACAAGGAGCAGATAAAAGGTCTAGAGTTCATTTCAAGTATGGTATTTGTGTTTGGAATCTGTTTCTGTCAACTCTCAATATGAAGTCCAAAGAGCTGTCACCATCAGTGAAGCAAGCCATCGTTAGGTTTGTTTAGATTTTTCAGCCTATCAGAGAGATAGCAAAAACATTAGGTGTGGCCAAATCAACTGTTTGGTACATTCTTAAAAAGAAAGAACGCACTGGTGAGCTCAGCAACACCAAAAGGGAGTCAGGTGGCTGAGCGGTGAGGGAATCGGGCTAGTAATCCGAAGGTTGCCAGTTCGATTCCCGGTCATGCCAACTGACGTTGTGTCCTTGGGGAAGGCACTTCACCCTACTTGCCTCGGGGGAATGTCCCTGTACTTACTGTAAGTCGCTCTGGATAAGAGAGTCTGCTAAATGACTAAATGTAAATGTAAAAGACCCGGATGACCACGGAAAACAACTGTGGTGGATGACAGAAGAATTCTCTCCCTGGTGAAGAAAAACCCCTTCACAACAGTTGGCCAGATCAAGAACACTCTCCAGGAGGTAGGCGTACCTGTGTCAAAGTCAACAATTAAGAGAAGACTTCACCAGAGTAAATACAGAGGGTTCACCACAAGATGTAAACCATTGGTGAGTCTCAAAAACAGGAAGACCAGATTAGAGTTTGCCAAAAAATATCTAAAATCTAAATCTAAAATAACCTGTACAGTTCTGGAACAACATCCTATGGACAGATGAGACCAAGATCAACTTGTACCAGAATGATGGGAAGAGAAGAGTATGGAAAAGGGAAGGAACTGCTCATGATCCA
Source organism: Osmerus mordax (assembly GCF_038355195.1). Lineage (NCBI taxonomy): Eukaryota > Metazoa > Chordata > Actinopteri > Osmeriformes > Osmeridae > Osmerus > Osmerus mordax. The sequence goes on along the minus strand of NC_090052.1, from coordinate 5,074,110 downwards.
AAGCATACCATCTCATTAGTGAAGCATGGTGGAGGTAGTGTTATGGCGTGGGCATGTATGGCTGCCAATGGAACTGGTTCCCTTGTATTTATCGATGATGTGACTGCTGACAAAAGCAGTAGGATGAATTCTGAAGTGTTTCGGGCAATATTATCTGCTCAGATTCGGCCAAATGCTTCAGAACTCATAGGACGGCGCTTCACAGTGCAGATGGACAATGACCCAAAGCATACTGCGAAAGCAACCAAAGCGTTTTTTAAGGCAAAGAAGTGGAATGTTCTGCAATGGCCAAGTCAATCACCTGACCTAAATCCAATTGAGCATGCATTTCACTTGCTAAAGACAACTGAAGGGAAAATGCCCCAAGAATAAGCAGGAACTGAAGACAGTTGCAGTAGAGGCCTGGCAGAGCATCACCAGGGACGAAACCCAGCGTCTGGTGATGTCTATGGGTTCCAGACTTCAGGCTGTCATTGACTGCAAAGGATTTGCAACCAAGTATTAAAAGTGACAATTAGATTTATGATTATGTTAGTTTGTCCAATTATTTTTGGTCCCTTAAAAAGGGGGGGGGGCACATATAAAATGTGTTGTAATTCCTACACCGTTCACCTGATTTGGATGTAAATACCCTGAAATTAAAGCTGAAAGTCTGCACTTAAAGCACATCTTGTTTCATTTCAAATCCATTGTGGTGGTATACAGAGCCAAAATGATGAAAATTGTGTCAATGTCCAAATACTTGGGCCTAACTGTATATATTTCCATATATATTCCTGCTACACCATCCCCCCTTTTCCATTTTCTGAACCCTAAAGGCAAGGTCAGTAATGATGTTGAGACACACTCATATTTGTTGAAATAAACTTCACATCCCGATAGCAACCATTACATCTAAAAGTTTGACAATAAAATAACATAAATCCAAAATCTGTGGGCTGTAATAAACACAACCAATCATTTAGCTCAGACCGAATTTAATGATCGGACGGCATTCTGACTTAATGCAATGATTGGATGGGCTACTTGTCTGTCTACCTCCCAGCAGTAGTCAGTCAGCTCGTTCATGTGTCTTGGGGAAGTGGCTTTAAAGGGAGGGGATGGGATGTTTTGCTTTAAATCCTTTCGAACTCCAGCCAAAATTGCTAGGTTCGTTACTGATCTCGCCTTTCATTTTCTCGTCCTCTTGTTCTTATCTCTCTCCCCCACATCAGGCTCATATTAAGAAGGTGAAGCGGAGAGGGGATGCAGCTATGGCCTTTCTGAGGAAAATGGGAATGTCTGGAGCGCAAACAAAATGCACCCCACAAAATCAGGTTAGGGTTAGGTCGACTACATTACCCATAACACACAAACTGTCCATCGACATACACTTTATTGTAACAACATTGTTTTTCCCTTTAGATAAGGAATACGTTGCCATCCGCAGTAGAGTCTGAAACTGTCGAACTCTCCAGGTATTCCACACACACACACACACACACACACACACACACACACACACACACACACACACAGGGATTCTTAGTTTTAATACAATCATCTAGTTGTCAAACTAAAGTGAAAATATTTATGTGGGGTTTAGATTAGACTCTGATGAGGACCCAATTGAAATCGTCCCCTGTCAGAAAAGGAAGTTCGTCAGTGGCATCCGGCAGAATCTGGTAATGCCTTCATCCATCTGCCATTTTGTTTGCCCAAACTACTAGGACTACACTGACTAGTGTAGTCCTAAAACTCTGTCTCTTTCTGATTTGTTTCTTTGCCTCAATTAGATGCCCAATGAAAAGAGGCCACGCATGGATGACAAACAAGGTAAAGTGTCATAAATAATTTAGTAAATTCTCTTGTATAGTGAAATAATTCCAAGTCTCCAAGTGAAGAAAAGTACTAACTCCAGACACGTGAGAAATATCCTAAGTCCCAAACTTGAAAATGATTCTCGCGTAGGGCTAGAATCCTAAGTCCAAACAGACGCACTGAAACTCAGTTTGATGCAAAAGTTTATTCGGACACAGGGTGACAAAAGTATCCAGTTTTCTCCGGACATTCACTTATATATTTTCTTCCTATTATTTGTGTCAATTTTGCTATTTGTACAGTACAGTTGGTCACAGATACATTATGCACCCTCACATTATTGGTCCCTTGTCCTGGGGTTTCAGATTACTGGTGTTTTTTTTAATTAATACAACGACAATTCTCCCAATTTACGGCTAGTGGTACTGGCCCTGAACTCTGCAGCTGTAAACAAGTGTGTGGGCGCAGGGTCTTAAACGTGCAACTTGATTTATAGCTGGGGGCCTCTTGCTTGTGAAAGTAGAAGCATCTACAAGTGGTCTTTTCCCGCATTCCTCAGCCCCTAATATTCAGATCTTTACACTTTGGGCTTAATATCTTCTACGGGTTTGTGTTATGAATAATAATCAGTCACCAGCTTAACATAGGGTTTCCAGTAATATAGAATATACTAAAAAGATGGATGAGAATTTCATTTTAAATCAGATAAACCATTAATCATAACCTATCTCAACAATGTGATGTCAAATTCTACGTCAAAAGCACATTAATGGTGATAAAATGTGATGAATAGTGTTATGTAAAAGTATAACATGTTCCACCTCTGCTTCCCTCTCTCACTTTCACCCTCTCTCTAGTTGAATTGAAGAGCCAATTTACCAGAGATCCCTCCCTATCTCCTCCTCAACTGACTCCAGTTTCTCTGACTCCGACTCCATCTGCTGTTGTTTCTCCACCTGACCTGATCATGGTAGGTATCACCAGCTCAACATCCAACAGAGTTTGATAGCCAAGACCGTGATTGCATCTCTCCCCTCCGTCTAGGCGTCCCTCAAGATAGAGATCCCCATGTCATCTCCAGGAGCCAAGCCTGCCGTGAGGGAGTGGTTAGACGGTGTAGAGGCTGTGAAGGAGGAGCCAGTGAAGGAGGAGCCAGTGAAGGAGGAGCCAGTGAAGGAGGAGCCAGTGAAGGAGGAGCCCGTGAAGGAGGAGCCCGTGGAGGAGGAGCCCGTGGAGGAGGTGCCCGTGGAGGAGGTGCCCGTGGAGGAGGTGCCCGTGGAGGCGGAGCCCGTGGAGGAGGAGCACGTGGAGGGGCCCATCAAGACACTCCAGCCTCCGGCAGCCGGCAGTGCCAAGACACCCAGGGCTCCATCAGGTAAACACCCACATCACTCTGGCCACGCTGGCAGAAGCAGGATCAGGTGAATCAGGGAGTTATTTTTTTTTATTGAAAACAACATTTCAATCGCCTGTTTGCTTGGCCATCAAGTGGTATTTCAGACTGGACGTGCTGCGATGATAGCTCAGTTCACTATGACAAAACACACAGATCTCTTGTCAATGGAACCATTTGGCAAGTAAACTTTCAATTCCGAATCTTATTGGCATCCATTTTGGCGTAACGTTAGCCTACTACTCTTTAGCCAGCTCGCAAGCCCAAACAAGTGTGTGCGGCGTGCCTGTTGTTTTGTTTCTGGTCTAGCTAGATCCGGTGTGGTGTTGTAGTTTTTCTAACGTCGCTAGTTGTTGCAAAAGCATGTGAAAAAAAACTACAAAGTTTGCTAGGCCAAAAATCTCTTGATAAAAAAATTGACGTTGTTAAAATGGGTTTGCGTTAACACCGTTAATAACGCGTTTAACTGACAGCACTAATAGTAATAGTTATAATCATAGTGTATAGTTATTATATATACATTTAATATATAAGTTATTATTTAATAACTTCTTAAATCACTACAATTTTACTTTTTCTACATCAAGAAATTGTACACATATTACAAAAAATAAAACAAATCTGATTTTTTATTTGATTTTTCACTTTGATTTGGGTTATTTGGGATTGTATTCAGTGGGGTAAATTTACTTTGTAAAGTTGTGAAGTCGAAACTTAAGGGTTTAGAAAAGGAAAGGGGTCATTTTGAATTTTTATTTAACTGTGAAGGAAAATTCTGACGGTGCTGTGTAGTTGGAATAGTCAAGATGGCGGTTCAATACAATTTATTTAGTTTGCACAAAACATAAGTTTACAGAGTACCCTGGACCCGTCATAACAGGACATGTAAGCTACAGGTCGTTCGGAAGAGTGGTTCAGAACAACACGCACACACTGCCTTATATAAACTTATAACATATGGTCTTCTATATAATCAATCAATGTAGCGGTCTCTGTGATTGGCCAACCCCATTTAGTGACAGTTAAGACAATATAACCCCAGGCCAAGTGTCCCAAAGTTCTTTGATGTTGCATTTATCTCTAAATGAGGAGATAGTAAAGATAACTAAAACAAGACTTAATTCAACATAAACAGGACACAGTCTCCATGGCCAAAAGGTCAGAGCAGCTGAATCGATTGACTCTCTAAAACTACTCCCTCAGGTCACGAGAACTCAAGAGTCCCCCAACCTCCACGCCTCTGGCTCCTTAAGTAGCTATCATCAAACAACAGGTCATAAATAACTTAAGACAATCTGACTTACAAGATAGAAAGACATATAAGATTCTACACCCATTCTCCAGAGGAAAGTATCCTACAGATCCTCAGTTCTTTCCTTCACTGTCTATCCTTTATCAATGAACAAAGGAGCTTACAGATTAGCGCTTATAAAACACCCATTGTAACAAGTGTTGGGGGTTACATAATATTATTACTTAAGTGAGTAACGAAGGAATATAACACGTTACTTTTTAACATTGAGTAATATTATTACAGTTACTTATTTAAGTAACTTGCGTTAGTTGTCCAAGTTACTGCATGAATTCAACAAAGGACTGAAATAGCCTTATAAATACAGATTGTTGCCTAAACGACACTTCCTGGGTGCAATGTTTGGTTCATGCTGCAGTCAAAACACAACAGTACTTCCAAAAACAGCACTTCAAACTTCTCGAAAGTGTCCACAGAGAAACAAAGCTGGAAGCTAGCGAGAAAATCCACTTTAAACCATAAGAGAGATGGCAACCCGTTTCCACAACTCACTACTAAATGTAACAGTAAAAGTAATATAAGTAATAATATTACTTTGTACAGAAAGTAATAATGTAACTTAATCACACTACTCTTACTGAACAATAATAAGTAATTTCTAATATTACTTTTTTGAGTAACTTCCCCCAACACTGTATGTCCTAAAATTCTTTCACAATAAATATTTAGCAGATGCTTCTATTCAAAGCGACATATAGACAATAGTGCATATAGAAGGACAGTAGGGATTAGAATTGCATTGTTCTAACAGTATTTCCTGTGGTTACAATCAAGGAATGGTCTGCATTTTGTCAGGCACAGTGTAACAACAACATCTCAGTAAAACAAAGACACCAACATTAGCATTACAATAGTACAGTACGGCAAAAACCAAAATCAGCTTTTCAGTGGGGAAGGAACCTAGAACATTGGGTGATGGGGGGAGTTACTGTTAGACTTTTTTGCATCAGGAGTGTCTGATTGGTTGTTGGTGATGAAGAAAGTGTTTTGTCCGTCTCTTCATAAACGGAATGACTGAGTTCAGTTGAGTTCTGGATTTTAGTAAGTATTATCAATCTGCAGATTGGGAGAGAACCAGACCTCTGACAATAAATGACAACACAACACCAGGCTTAGGTCTCAATCATGTCCCTGTCAACTGGAGGACCATCTTTTATAGGGTACAAGAATGTAAACATAGATAGTGACAGTCAGGCAGTTATGACGACAGTCATAACAGTCTCAGAGAAAGAGATTCACAGCTCTCAACCCATGACCACTCTCAGACAAAAGAGATCATAGTTGGAGCTCTCCTTGTAGTCGCGACAAGGGATGTTCACACAATACTTTCTCCTGACCCTGAACATCTATTAGCCCTGACACAGACACAATTTACTCATATTAATAGCAAGCGCACATGATGACATACTAACTAATATCCAATGACTAGTTCTATTGGTAAGTGAATAACGTTAGCATACAGGAAATCCCAATTTCTTCTACATTGGCCTCAGAACTGACCTTTGACCGGCCCTGTGATTGACAGGTACCACCACTCAAGTCAAGGTGGAGGAGAGGAAGATTTCTGCTCGGGTAACTCTTGATGCATTTACTGGTCACAGTCTAAAGCATGTTAACTTTGTGTCATTGTATTGTGTAACAAGGAAACCCCATTGAACAAACACACACTAACTAACATGTTTCTTCTTATCGTCATTTCTCTGTTATGTCTCTCAGGATGATCCCTTGCCTGGCCTCCCTCCTCTCCCTCCCACCACCTTCCCCTCCGTCCTGCCTGCCGAGGCCGCCTCCTACTCCATTCCTTCCCAGGTCAAAGTCAACCTGGCCTACATCCACAACCCCCCCGGCATCAGCATCCTGTGGGACCTGGTGGAAAAAGACCCTACAGAGCCACCTATGGATAGGTTCAGGTACTACAACCACGAACGATTGTTTGCAGAGGTCTTCAAAAGATCACTTTGAGCGGTGTTAAAGTTCCCTTAGGCCTGTCATAAGGGCTCCAAATGTATTGTGCTTCTCACTGTCCTCCTTCTCCCCCCCCCCCCTTGTCTCTGGTCAGAGTGTGCATGATGTTGGAGAAGGGAAAGGGGTGTGGCTTGTTTCCAGTGACTTGGACCTTGTATGAGGTGACCGCCATCCCTCTGCCCATGGCTATCGTCATCCAAATCCAGAAGAAAATGTCTGGACGCAAGATATGCTTCGCAGTGGTGGGCAAGGACAAGTTCGGACGCTACGGCACCTACAGTAACATCAAACATGCCCTGCTGCCCTAGGGGGCAGACTGACCCGGTCCGCAGGCTAGGAAATGGGCTTGCCGGCCGGGTTCACGGGGGTCAAACCAGGACCAGCTAGGTTCTGGAGACACGAAGCCTTCTCTGGTGTCCCACCACTCTGTTCAGGGCCGTTGGCGACCTCCCGTGTGTGACATTGTCAGGCGCTCCATGGTGTGACGAGTCCCCAGCCCACCTGCTGCTTCTGCAGGTGGAGCAGCTGACAAGCAGATGGAGGACTGAGGGGATTCTTCATGGACTGGAAACTTTTTTTGTCACTTTTACACAGTCTTATGTGCCTTACAGTTAAGTTTGTTTATTATGTTGTGTTGTCACAATAGTGTGTGAAATACGAGTTTCTGTATTAAAACAGATCTGTTTCTGAGACATATGCTTAGAGTATTGTAAAGCAGCAGTTTTTTTACTGGTGTCATGTTTTCTCAAGAGTTCAGTGGTTCATATTACTGTTGACTAGTTCAATTCATGTTTGCAACTAAATAAAATATTGTCCTGAGTTTTATACAGAGAGAAGGAGACTTGTTAGTGTAAAATATGTTTAATACAAATAACGACACGCTTTATACTGAGCCTGGGATCGGACCAGGTCTCCACAGCAACGCAGGACCTAGAGCAGGGACCGCTGAGTTTCCATGGACCCGACCCAAACCCCACCGGTTCTAGAGACTGTCCACTCCAGCTTCTTGTAGGAGGTGAGCTCACCCCATACGTGTAAGGCCAGTAGGTGCATCCTTGCTTAGGGAGAATACCAGCCTGGACCCGGTGGTTCCACAGATTTAGAGCTTTTTCCCTTCCTCCCAGTAGAGCTGATTCTTCCCCCACCCAGTGGTTGCAGAAGGAAGCAAGTCATCTGCGATTGGTTCCAGCGAAACAGACAACTCTAGAAGGCAAATGGGGTTGGAACAAATGGAAGCTGCTTTTGGGGTAGATGTCCAATTCTGGTCACTCCTTTCCAACATGTTTCATGAAAAGCAGGGTCTCAGGTACATGGACAAAATACTTCATTTAAGAAATTAAATCAACAAATGAGTTAAAGTCTGGAAGTAAATACAGCTTGGTTGTCTTTTATTCATCTCATTTTGACCTGTATCCTGGACTTCTCACCAGGGTCCATAAAACGCCAAAACAAAAAATCTACAGGAAAACCATTTTCTATTCTAATGTTATGTCCCAACTCATTACTGATGTAACCATGTCACTATAGTCCCTGTATACTTGTTAAATGATGCTGTGAATACAAGTTACAAGTGGAGCTTTGGTCAGTTCCAAAAATCAAATACCTCAGCCACAGAACCTTTAACTGTACACTTTCTCGACTCAAAGTGAGAGAACATGCCATGGAGAATACTGTAGAACTACTTGTCAATCCCAGGTCATTTGGTTGGATCTAGGGGCGTAGGGGGAACAGATGTGCTAGAAGAGGTGCCAGTAAACTGCAACATGCACTAGAAGTTTTTTTAATCGACACTTAAAGGAAAGAAAAAAGAACTGTTTCACACAAAGCGAGGCTTCATCTCAAATTACACTTTTTGGCTTCCTCTATATTGTGGGTTTATTTTCAAGTAGTGTCCGGTGCACTGACTGTTTAGACAACCTTTAGACACATTCTTTCATTTTTGTGTTTTGAATTTCTCCATTTATTTTCCATCCCAAATCAGATAACACCTCACTCTTCAGACAAACGGCATTCTCTGACTGCTGTGAGAGAGACAACCTGATTGGACAGTGCTAACATGGAGTGAGACTGTTGCGATGGCACATCACTATAGTGGTTTCGTACAATAAATACCTTTCATCGTTTCAGTGAAGACTCACATATAGATGGCATTAAGAGGTCTGTCGTCCTAAAGCTAGACCCAGTCTTCACCAGACTCTGGGAGCCTCCCTTTGTGTTTAAGTTGGATTTCAAGTTTGAATAATTCTCTTCTGAATGTCCGATATGTCACGTCACAGCATAGCTTCTTCCACTGGGGGTCAGTAACAGGATAAACACAGAGTCCTACATCCTACACAACATAACATTCTACTTCACTAGCATTCCAGTATGCTACAGTTAACAGTAATTTTTTGCAATATTTTTTGCATTTATTTTGACTATACATAAAAGAGAGTATGTACAAATAGATTCATTTGACTGTAGCTTTCCCAAACTGCAACAAAAAGTCCAATATAATTTGAGATCCTTCCAAATGCTGCACAAGGAGAATGGCCATCATCCAGTCAGGGGAGTGGTTTGTATTTACTCCCCTGGTACTCTTCACCTGTCCAGACCAGTACTGACCAGACATGACCAGTCCAGCAAAAGATGTACAATGACCATTTGCCAATGTCCTGTATTGTGGATGAGGGGAGAACATGAGTGAGGGAGTCTAAGGTTGGGTATGATGATTTGGGATGTGTGTGAATGAGTGTTGTCAGAGGTGGGACTGGTTGTTTGAGTATTTTGGGAAGGGGTTGGGGGGAGGAGTTGTGAGTGTATGGGTATGGGGAGAAGGGTGGGGGGGGTTTGTGAATGTTTTGGTGTGGGGGAATGGGTGGGGAGGGGTGAAGAGCATTTTTGTATGGGTGGAAGGGTGGGAAGATCGAGTTTTTTGGTATGGGGGAGTGTTTTGGTGTGAAGTTATGGGCAGGTTATAAGTGGGGTTTTTTTTATTGTGGGGGGGGGGGTTATGAGTGTTTTGGTGTGAGGTTATTGAGAGTTTGTAAATGTTTTGGTAGGGGTGGGGGGGTTATGAGTGTTTTGATATGAGTTTGAGGATAAGGTTAAGCGATTTGCTACTGGGCCTATTTGCGTTTCCGCAGCACTAGATACATGAGGCCACTGAAGAGGGTCATGGGGAAACAGATCCAGGCCAGGACGTAGGAGGCTCCGTAGTTCCCCTTCCTCAGAGACGCCACCTGGAAGGACTCCCTCTCCGCCGTGTACACGGTCGCTGCGATCATCACACACAGAGCTGTGGGGGAGGGGAGGAGGGGGGTCAGTCGTCACTTCTTCTCACTCCTGTGTGTGTGTGTGTGTGTGTGACTGTGTCTGTGTGTGTTACTCACCGGCCAGTAGCTGGATGATGGCGGTGAAGACAAACCTCTCACCCTGCTTCAGTCTGAACAGCTGCAGGATGAAGACGAAGAATCCCACACAGCACAGGATGGCGGACAGGATCATGGTCGCCTGCACTACCTGCAGATAGGCTAGGGGGCGACAGAGAAGTTACACACTCCCTCCCTCACAAAAGACTTAGGGTGTGTCTATTACCGAACACTTTACAAAGTACACTGCAATACAGTGCACTTACATCTGTAGTGCCTTCCGTCGCTGATTAGTGCTGTCTCAAATGGAACCCTTACGTTAACCACTTGGCAGAAGTGACGGACGCAAATCTGCTCGCGGCACCCGCGAATCTAAGGCGGAAGTGACGGATTCAAATCTGCTCGCGAGTCATTTCGTCCGCCATTATTTTAGAAATGAAATGAAAAGCTGCCGAAAGGGCTCCTTCTCTTCCGCTACGTAACCAATATGGCGCCCGTTTAGGGCGAGTAGTGTCCATCGTTGTACACTCCATTTTTTGACCGTTTGCAGTGCGCCATCTGGGTACTTTCAGTGTCCTGAATTCTGCTGGTTCTGTCAGTGTAAGCGCCCTAAGCACTGAAAGTCAGTGCTTGAAGTGCACAAGTGCTCGGTAGTAGACACAGCCACAGACACAGATGCACACTCACGGACACACCCATGTGCACAAACACACACACATATACACACACAACACGCACACACACACACACACGGCAGGGCTACCTGCTTCAGTCGAGGCGCTCTTTTCTACAGGGTAGCAGGTGGAGTTGCAGGAGTACCACAGGTCTGTGTAGATCACACTGCCCCCTGGTGGTGCCACCACCCACCATGCCTGAGCGAAACAGAGGGGAGAGAGGGGAGGCAAAGGATTAGGATGTGTCGGTACATTTTGTGGTAGAGTGAAACAGAACCTGTTGTTCTGTGGACTGACTTGCGGACTCACATTGTGTATGGTGGCAACGAAGAGGAGGATGGCCGAGATGACGTGGAAGAGGATGATGAAGGCTAGGATGACCAACATGACTGCAGGGGGAGGAGTCTCAGGAACCCGTCTATGTGCAAAGAGAAAGGTCAATCTTTCAGAGTTTTACAGACATCACACAGTATGTGTATGTGTGTGTGTGTGTGTGTGTGTGCCGGCCTAGGAAGGGAGTGGATAAAAAGAGGAATGTTGAGTGTTTTCGTCTTTCATCTCTAGGGTGGAGAAACACTTTGCACAATAGGGAAAAGAGCCAGTTCCTTCTATGGGAAACAACAAAAATAGTTCTTAGACTGAACTACATGGAGTTTGAAATGAGTACAGTGCTCTTATGCAAGCAGCTTAGCTTTTTTATTGGATTTTCCTCTCTCTTTCACAAACCATTCCTAATTCTGCTGGCACACCAAGTCTGTTGAGAACCTCAGCCGGGTCAGGGATTCCAGCTCCGCCCACACCCCTGTGTAGCCTACATCTGCTCCTTTCTTGTCTCCTTTCCTTCATCTGAAACTGTTATTCACATATCACTGGTCAGACCCACTGGCCGTGTCCCAATACTACAGCTGGGCCTGCTTTCCTTGTCTCCTATACCGTGTGATTTCTTAATGGGGTTGAGTCAGTGGAATACTGCTGAGAACACTTCTCCTGTTCACCTACTAACTGCCCTCCAGGCATGGGAAGTGAGGTCACAAAAACATCTATTTACATCAGACGCCACAGAAGAAGAACTGGGGGCCCATCACACACACACGCAAACCCAGTTTTAATGCAGCCACTCAATGTCAGTGTTATCTTATGCCCACACCACTCTATCTATCCCCCGCCCCGCCCCACCCCGCTCTCTCTCTCTCTGGCCCTGGCACACTCCCTGCATTCCGCCACCCAATGAACGATACATTGTGAAAGAGAGCCTTCACACGGACAGCTATCTCTGCATCTCTCTCTGTCTCGGCGGTGTGGGTGATAACAGCTAGCGTGGTGCCGATGACAGCATCACTGGATGGATGACCAGTGTTTCCTAGATCGACTACGCTGATTGAATCCTCACACTGTTGAGTTTGTAGCTTCCCCAGGGCCTTTTCACTCCAATAACAGATTAGAACCGTGGGCTTCCCCACTGCCCTACCCACCATGCATCTGGTGCTACTGTATGTCTTATCTGTGCACCAAGCATCAACTTCCTGTGCATGTATATGACAGAGAGAAAAGAGAATTAGTGATCCATTACTGTGAATCTACGTGGGATAAGTAAATCTGGTAAATGACTTAAGGCCGAATTATACTACTCCGTTTTCACGGAGACGGACACAGGGAACGCCCTCTCCGATGAGGAACGCCCTCTCCGAGCCACTCGGAGAGCTCTACGTGCACCTCCTGATTTTCCTGACTATCCGTCTGCTAGTCCGTCATTTTACGGATACTCCTTGGTTGTAATTGGTCCGCAATTGGTTCCACACACAAAGACGTCATGTGGCAGCATTGCTCCACCTACTTTTCTGGCGGTGAATTGTTTTCAGCACCTGAGTACTATAAATTCAACGAATCTGTCCAACTCCGTCCGTCTGTCTGTAACGGAGTCGGAGTAGTATAAATCGGCCTTGTCAGTATGCACTAATAATAATATACTAACACACACTAACAAACTACGAAGATAAATGTACTTATGCTCAGTTTGCATACACACAAATGCACACACAACTAACCTGCACACACATATTGAGACCCACACACACCTACACACACACACACAGCCAGACAGGAGAGGAATTAAGTCTCTCCGCCAAAACGGAGTCGCAGTAAAAACAGCCCCGCCCCATGAACAGGAAGCAGGCCTCTCGAGGGGTGTGTGTATGTGTTTGCAAAACTTGGCCACGGGGCGTGCCAGGGGGGTAGGACAGGCCCCTGTCTGGAGTGGGGGATGGGAGAGAGGGAGGAATAGAAGGGGAGAACAGAAGAGAGGGAGGCGGGGATGGGATAGAAGGGAAAGACTCTTCTTCCACTCCATGGAGACGAAGCAGAAGCTCGCAGACAGAAGCTGTAACAAGACTCCCCTACTCCCTCAAACACTCACCCCCCCCCCCCCCCGTGAAACAGGCATATAAGGAGCAAAAGAGGGGATGAACAGACACTCCGTAGCCCTCGTCTTATTTCTCCCTCCCTCTCTGTCCCTCAGGCAGTCATGAAATGAGTCTAGTTCTTGTTCAGTGAAGAGCTTATGTGGTATTAGAGGAGAATGCTAGCAGGGGCGTGGGGAAAGGGCTCTTTACAGTAGTGGTGCGGCACGGAGCCCTAACACTGTCCTGACCTGAGCACTCCACAGCACTGACCCTGTTCACATTCATTCATTCACCATGTTCTGGATAGACTTCTACTCTTCAGGGGCGCACACACACACACACACACATTCAGTCACACACACACGGCACAGCTGGATCTGATTCTGTCTGCAGCTGCCTTCCTGTCTCTGAGAAACGAGGGAGAAGGAGGAGAGAAACAGACCAACTAAAAAGAAGGGGAACTCAGTGTGAGACAACGATGACTCTCATACTAACCTGTGTGTGTGTGTATGAGTGTGTTTCTGTATAATGCCTCGGTATGTGTGTATGAGTGTGTGTGCATATGTTTGTGTAAAATGCCTTTGTACGTGTGTGTGCGTGTGTGTGTGTGTGTGTGTGGGGGGGGTATCAAGTATCAACTCTCATGCAAATGATCATCTGTTTGCAAACAGTTTGTGAAATCACACACACACTGAAACCTAATCATCTGTGGTCTTGGTCAGCAATCCATGGGAAACAAAGTCTAAGTGAAGGTTCCATTAGGCCAGTTAAAAAGTGTGACAGCGCCACCGTGATCTGACACCAACAGCAGTGTACGCTCATGTACACACATGTACACACACACATGGTTAAGATTACATACACATGCTTAGCTCAACAAATCCCTCTTCAAGGTATGCAGACTGTAGGGATTTCACAGATATTTACACATCCTCTTTCGGCAAACACTGGGGTAGATTTTCCCGCCTTTTAGCTGACAGCTGTGGTGTTTCAATCATTAAAGCTCTCTCTCTCCCTCTCTCTCTCACTGTCTGTCTTTTGCTATTTGTCTCTCTTTCTCTTTTGTCTGTCTGTCTCTTTTTTTCTTTAGCTTTCTTTCTTTCTTTAGCTTTCTTTCTTTCTTTAGCTTTCTTTCTTTCTCTCTCTCTCTCTCTGTCTCTCTCTCTCTCTCTTTCTCTGGCTACTGTCAGTCTCTCTTTCTCTCACACTTATTTTCCTTCTTCCATATAGTAGAAGAAACACAAACAGCCACTTTGTAATTCACAAAGATAGCTGAGAATGCAAGGGTCACATTACTTCTCCCCTCTCTCCCTCCCTCCCTCGCTCGCTCGCTCCCTCCGTCTCTCTGTGGTGTAGTAAACACAGTGTAACAGCCTCCCATACTGACCTCAGCTCCTATTAAACTGCATTAGCAAATGAATTACAATCAGACTCTAAAAGAGCTCCCTGGATTCACCGCTGTAAACTGAGCCAGACTAGTCCCTGCGTCTGCAAGTGTTGAATGTGAGTTTGTGTGTGTGTGTGTGTGTGTGCGCGCGCGCGTGAAAAAGGCCCCTACCAAAATCACTCTCTGGTGCAAAACGCTGACTTAGATTACACTTTTTGTCATTTTCCTACAACACAAAACCACAGTCTTGACCAAGCCTCCAAATCTCTTTCTCCCTCACACATACTTTTCTCTCACTCTTTCTCCCTTTTTTCGGCTCTCTCTATCTCCCCCCCCCCCCCCTCTCTCTCTCTTGCATCTCTTTCACACACACCTAGTCAGTCCTGCTGGGTTTAAAGACTTCCCTCCTACACTGGAATCCTTTCATGTTGGGAACTACTACCATGGGAGCCATTCAACAGGCTTAAGGTGCTTGCGTGTGTATGTGTGTTTGTGTGCACCAAAGGTTGTTTTCACACACATTCCTGGGGTGACAGGTTGAGTAATGACTCCCACATGGCATATAGGTAGGTGGAACCCCCCAGAGAGGGGGTGGGGGGGGGGGGGTGGTGGCAAGGGGTTCTCACCCTTGACCAATTGACTTCTGAATGCACCCTCCCCATCAAGCCATCCATCCATGCTTCTGTCCATCAGACTATATCCCACTTCCAAATCTATCCACTTATCATTCATCCCATTCATCCAATTTATCCATCCAACCATCCGCCATATCAGAAGATGTCTTCTCTGACAAATGTCATCTCCCAGCATTCCCCAGTGTAGATCAGAGATCTACTTGTCATAACACTTGACACTTGTCATGACTGACATGTCAACAACATAGCCACCCCCAACATAGCATCAACTCTGGTATATCTCTCTATTAAACTAGCTACAACACTCTTCTCTAATCCGTATGATTTAATCTGTGTCTGTGAGGGTGTGCCTATGTTTAATATGCTCTATATTCCTGGGACAGAAACTCCATGCGTTTCAGCACCCCTAATGTTAAAGCCATCTGATACTGGGAACATGCTGTGTGTGTGTGTGTGTTCTCAGTAGTAGTAGCAGCTTCCTGTTGAGTATCCTCACATCTGCAGTTCATTCATTTCTCTCTTGACACACACACAAACATACAACAACCACAACACAACACACACTCAACAAATACACACACCCACAATCACACACCATGACTGGGGAACCAAAGCATAACTGACTGTGCCAAACTCTGACACAGACACAGACAAACGTCACACACCAACCGTAACCGGAGTCAACTACAATGAACTGGGCCAAAGTATCACAATTACGAACACACGCATTGATGTATTGTCACAGACAAATCTAAATTATGCTGACACACACATACACAGACACACACACCTCTGAGCCTTGTTCTATCTCTTATTGAAAACATATGGACAAACATTGACATTCTCTAAGCAGAAAACAAACAGGCACCCACAGAGAGGAGAGGGGAGGAGAGAGGGGGGGGAAGGGGGAGGGTAGGTCTGGACAGAGAGGAAAACTGGATGGAGTATGAAACTATGAAGATATAGACCTGTAAAAGTGTGACACTGATGAATGCACATACACTCTTCCAAAACTGAAGTTTCCTTGTGTAGCAACACCCTGAGATCTGAACTCATTGATAGAGTTTCACAGCTGATAGTACGATAGAGATGGACTGCTTGCTCCTCTTTGCTTTATGTCACTGGGTCAGGGCGACTTGGGAACAATTTCGGTCAGAGCAGAAACTCATACACACACACACACACACACACACACACACACACACACACACACACACACACACACACATTCAGTAACTTCATGAGTTAAGCCCATCAACATGAAAGGGAAGGTTACACTGGCCAGGGTCCATGACCAACAGTTCATTCAGAGTCTTCTATTTAATTGTCCGCTGTGAGTATTTATTTACCTTGTGAAAAGTGCAGAAGCTAATTGATCCTCATATCGATGAGGATATCTGCTTTTCCAGTTCGGATACTTAATGCCAAGAGCAGACTAGCAGGCCTACGTACTTTAAAGCACTAGAGGGCAATGTTGATGAGAGTTTTGCCAAGCTTACAGTCTTCCATGAATCACCAAAACATCAGGAAAAAACGGCGGTGATGAATGAGTATGAGTTGGAGTTTCTGAATGATTTCGTTTTAATATGACAATCTACTTTTTGGTCTTCTGGTTCTGAAAGCGCACTGGTATGCACACGTACTCCCTCTTTTAGACTGTAGAATGTACCGTTATAAACCTGTGCGTAGCCTACACACGAGAACCGAACGCACAGGATTCTGCTAGCATTGCCAATACAATAACTGACTCATTTTCACAACAACTGGCCGCATTGATTATAATTGTTGGATTCATTTTAATTAATTTGATTTACAGCATCTGCAACAAGCGCTCCAGACAACGCCCCTTTTGCGAGCGACGAAAACCTTGGCTCAGCGTATATTAAGGAACTTTAAAGTTTTGTCTAGACACTTAAACTATAGAGCAAAACTCTTTATAATTTGTAGTATAACAGACGAAACACATTAGTAAAATATGACTGTATCCTTTCATACATTGTATAGCTTGGTTTTAAACAATATAAAGTTTTAAACAAGATAAAGACTTTATCTAAAAGTTATTGGGTCAGTAGTTTGGATCATCAAATAGCCGTAGCTACTTACCTTGTAGAGTGCAGAGCAAGTTGGAGAGTTCAGACGTCGCGGTCCAGATGTGTGAAAGGAGAAAGGAGAGACCGAAAGAGTGATGTAAGTAGCAAACGTGCCTATACTGCTGGACCGTAGTAGTAAAAAAAAACTTAGAAGTGCGCGTTCGAAGCTCCGGTGTCGTGAGCGCGCACGGCCAGGGTTGGGTGTGGTCTGGAATTTAATACAGCGTTGTGTTGAGAGCGGTAGAATGACACACGAGACGGTTTGGGGACAAAAGTTAAACCCAAGTGGGAAAGTCGGGCCAACTATAGTTCTGTCTACTAAAAAAAGTATTTAATATTGGATGACTACTGAGTTTATGAAATCTTGAAATATTTTACAATATGATTTTTATGTGGTGGTGTTCTAGCTTTATAGGTTTACTGTACATCTCTTGGTTTTTGTCGAAAATCTGTAGACCGAGAATTATAGAGATATTTGTTGGAAATAAGTGCTACTGGATGAGTGTTAGTTGGACGAAAGGAGAAGGCAGAAAGAGAGGAGAGACAGAGAGAGAGGCCAGGGACAGGAAGAGAGGAGAAGGAGATTTACTGACAAAGGAAACTGGTAAATCCCTCTGTTCTACTGGGGAGCACATTACTTTCTCTTTTCTTTCTCTTTTTCTTTCGGACTCATTCTCTCTTTATCTGTCTGCACACACTTTCTTCTTTTCAACATCCTCTTCTCCCTCTCACCTTTTACTACATTTACCATACTGCACCTCTCCCACCGTTTTTCTATTTTTTGTCACACACAGACACACAGACAGACACGGACACACACACACAGACACGCATGACAACCACACAAATGCAAAAGTGCAGACACTCACCTCCCTCTACCTTCCAGTTCTTTTACCACTCCTGCGTTCAGTGTGTGTGTGTGTGTGTTGAGTTTGGCAGATGACTGGTCTGCACACTCCCAGTCAGAAAGGACACACTATGGAGCAATAAGGGGAGATGAAGGAGGATAGTTGGTGGAAGAGGAGGTGAAGAAAGAGGAAGAAGGGAACTGTGGGTATAAAGAATAAAGAAGTGCAATATTGTTTTTATTAATAGGAAGAGAATGGAAGGTAGATCAGAGATGTGTATTTATATTACAGTAATCTTGCGAGACAAGCTGGATTCACAAGATCACAACCACCCGAGATTTCATTTAGCCAATGGTTACCACAATGGTTTGGACCAATCAGCGAACTATGAGGAACTACTGGCAGGTACAGGTGTGGTTGAAGTTAGCCCGTGATGGACAATGATAGACAGATGGGTCATCCAATCACCTGCCAACTGTTTTTTGAAAGGGATTTTCTTTTTCCAAAACGTTTCCAAGGCTGATGCTCAGATTCATATATTTTAGGGAGTGAATGGATTATAGATCAGTGATAGTTTTGTCGAGAAGGGATGTGATGTCAGCTTGATAGTAAGAGATGTGTCCTTCCTGCTGTGTTTATCTCTAGATGCATGTGGATATTAGGTTATTGAGGGGCAGAGCAAGAATGAAAGTCTAACTCATTTCTCACAACCAATAACTTTGATGTGATCTATTCCCCATTCACAACATCCATATCTTTATATAGCTTGCTGATTCAATAACCCTGACGCAACAGTAAGGAGAATCCTTCTGTTGGCAGACAGGCCTTCATGAGGGGGATTTTGATAAGTGGAAAATGTTCTTTTTCCATTGTGATGTCACACCACCCCTCTTCCAATTTATACAACATTCCACTTAGGACTTCATAATACGAGGCATCATGTCCCATTCTGAGATTGTCATGGAGAAGAGGCGGTGTTCTATTGTGTGTGACAGGGAGACAGTTATGGGATCTATAGTCACTACTGTCTCTCGTCTGTATGGCTTCACTGTTGCAAGGGCCGGTGCGTTGTCATGGTGAAGGGTTGTTGTTGCTTAGTAGACTGTCTGTGTGTGTGTGTGTGTATGCCAGGCAGCACCCACGTAGACATAATGTACAGTGTTACATTTTATTCTCAAAGTAGCATCCTCTATGGCATGTTAGCGTGCTCTCTACACAACACACAGGGAATGGGAGGAATCTGTCTGCTATTCCAGGAACGCTGAGCCATGTAGGACACATTGTATCACTTGATAACATATAAACGCATTCACCCAAAGTTCCGCTACTCTGCCCATTCTCTCCCTCAATCTCCCCCTCACAATCTCTCTCCCCTCTCTTTCTCCATCTCTCTCCCAGTCTCACTCCACTCTTTGCTTCTCTCTCTATATTTTTCTCTCCCCTGTTTCTCTCTTTCTCTCCTACTCTTTCTGTCCAACTCTATTTCCCTCTCTCCCTGCTCTTTCTCTATTTCTCTCCCCGTCTCTCTCTCTCCCTCCCTCCCCCCTCTCTCTCCCCCTCCCCCCCCCCTCTCTCTCTGTCTCTCTCTCTCTCTCTCCCTCCCTACCTCCCCCCTCTCTCTCTCTCTCCCCCCACCCTCTCTGTCTCCCTCCCCTCTCTGTCTCCCTCCCTCTCTCTGGCTGTAGTTAGTGAGGTATTCATATGTGTCAGCTGCTTCGTGATTGTCATTCATTTCAACGTGTCATCACCCTCCTCACCACTCAGGCAATCTGAGTTGGCTGTGTCTGAAAGGTGTTAAGTGGAGTGTATCATACCAAACACACACACGGAGAGATTAGCACACACACACGCAAAGCTTGTGGACACAGAAAATCTATCTGTCCTCGCTGTTTGTGTTTGAAGCAAAGCTAAAAGCTATTCCTTCCATTCTCCTCGCTCAGTCTCTCTCTTTCTCCCTCTCTCACACACACACAAGCACTTGGGTGGAAACAGGTTTTACCTCTCTCAAGTCAGGTTTCAGGTGTCCACACACACAAACACACATGTTGACCAAACGCAAATCCATGTACACACCTGCAGGCAGCCACATAAGACCCAAACTGGCATCTGGAGTTCCAACACTCCTAGCACAGGTGTCAGGTAGACCATTGTTCTGGATGTATAGATGAGACTATACAGGGTAAAGAGCAGTAGGCTGAGAGGAGGGAGTCAGTGACAGGAACATAAACACAGAGAACCTGAGACAGCGGTTACCTCTGGTTTAGATTAGCACTAGGAAATAGAACCGGGAAGATGAGACGAAAAATGTCTGATGATGATTGTGGATTGCAAATGACTGTTCAAGTTTCATGTGAAATATCCTGTGTTGCAGAACAGATCTGAAAAACTTAAAAAGTGCACGCGCACACTCCAAAACTTCCTCGAACTCATTTGTTGCATTAAAGCCCCCCCATTCAGAACACCCAGAGTACAAACAAACTCCCCCCCATACTACAGCACCACATCCCCTAACACCCCCCCCACACACACACACACATGCCTCCCTCTCCTCCCATGTGTGCCCCCTAAACCTAAACTTGCTCTCCTCCCCCAAACCATGCCTGAAAGGACACACACACTCCCACGCGCTCACCACACACAGGCACACCACACACACTGCATTCAGGCACTCATAGACATACCAAACACACAGGCACACCATGAAAACACACACACACATTGAGAGTCAGACAGGAAGCCCTCCTCCCTCGCCTGGTTCCTGTTTCTCACTGTGTGCTGTTCAGCACCAAGCTCCATGATACAGATAGACAGAGAAACAGAGAGAGAGAGAGAGACACGAAGAAAGATAAGGAATAAAAACGTTCCATAAAAGTTCCACTTTTAACATCTCCCAAACCCACAGAAACCCTTCCCCCACTTCCCCCCTCACATCCCCTTCCCCCACTCTCCACCCCACCTCTCATAGCCCCCTCCCAACCTCACCACTCATGTCCCCTCCCCCCTCAAGTCCACTCTCACCCCCCTTCACATCCCCACCTCCCTCATATCTCCCTTTCCCAGCCTCTAGCTATGCATCAGCCTCCCTGCTTTCCGTTTTATTTGCATTTTCTGATTTGTTTAATTTCAACCCGTCATTGAACAATGTGTGTGTGTGTCTCAGAGAAAAGAAGTAATACTCCTATCCAGGTGAAATGCATCTATCTCGAAGGGTATATTGAAAATTATGCGGTCTAAAGTCCACCTAGTACTCAAGAGAACTCTCTCTCAAACACACACCCACACACTCTGTAACACATCTCAAAATTATCCACACACTGTATCTCCACCCCTTAAACTAATAAGGAAACTGTTTGAGTACAGATAGTACAGATAAGAGAACACCTCATTGACGTTCAATCAGGTTTGCACTTTCTATACAGTGTGTTCAATTTACACTCTTCTCTAAACATACACGTTTTAATTATAGCCTTCTCTTTTCAGACGCATATTTGCTGACAGTGGGAACACACACAGGTGACGTGTTCTGAGATAGTGTTAACCAGAAGACACCTCTTTCTGATAAAAAGCTTATGTGTGAACACAATCCTGTTTGTCTTGAACTCTTTCCTGAGACTGGAGCTGGACCTTCACTAGTCACCATCAATCCCCAGCTCAATTCCAAGAGTTACTTCAGTGATAGTTGGCTTTCATGAAACTTGTCGAGGGACATTCAGTGGGAGGGAAATGGCTTGTTTTATCACAATAGCAGGGCTATTCATAGAGAGCAGAGATAGACTGCTCAGATTCTATGGTAGGAAATGCAATGTTATGCTCTCCTCTTTGTGACACAAGTCGAATCAGATCCAATTTGTTGATGCGTGAGCAGAGATATGGTGCACTTACTGATCTTCCTTCCTTCCACAACCACACACACACACCTTCACTGGTCTTCCTTCCCGGTCAGTTAATATCAATGGGCAAAAAACGACAAACACACACACTCCAGTGTCTGAAAGACAACCATCAGGCCTTGCAGGCATTTGTCCAGGACAGCTGAGAACGTGCAAGGACCACTTTGACCCTCTGACCTGGGGGAGTGTGAGGACTCGAGGTCAGGGTTAGGGATGAGGGTTTGGGTACCTCTCCCCAAACCAAAGACAAATACTAGATTAGCTTTTTTGTGTCTAATCAAGTTGTGTTATCATTTTGAGACAATTGGATTCAACAACATAGGAAGTGGAGGGGGAAGAAGAATGGTTGGAGAGAGATGAGGACGGAGGGAGGGGTAGGAAGGGTCAGGGACAGGGGAGGGACAAGGTTTAGGTATTGAGGCACTAGAAGTTAAAGGGAGGATGAGGTGGAGGTATGGAGGCGGAGTGAATGACTGAGATTCCACACTGTGGAGGATGACCTGAATCCCGCTATGCCTCCCTCCTTCTACAACCCTCCTTATCCAAACCATCAACCCACCTTGTCATAGCTCCAAACCAATGAGCTCCATGTGATATCTGATTGAAAGCAATGAGTGATGAATTTGCATGCACAGACACACAGACTTAGGGCCCGATCTTGCACCCAGAGCAATAGGGGTTATGCGCAACATTCTTCCGGGTTCTACAAAACAGATGTAACTACTTCCGGCCGTCCGCTACTGAGGTAAACACAGCGTAGTAATGGCCACCTTCGGTGTTTACAGGAGCTACCCTTAATTACAATTTCCGATGTACACCGTATTGCCAAACGGACGTCCAGAGCCCCGAGTACTCTGTTAGACAAGGTATTTAAGTTTTACGCCTCCTCATTTATTCATAATTATAAAGGTATGTAAAATATGTAGCTTTTGCTAATGGCATCGGATATAGCGATAGTGTTAGCCTATAGCTAACTATCAGTAGTTAGTTTAGACTTGTATGCTATCAGTAGTTTAGTCTTTTATTTTTGCTCGCAGACGATTAAAACAGTCAAACGAAGACTTAGCGATGGGGTTATAGTACCAACAGTATAATTTCTACGATGTCCTGTGTGTTTATGCTGGTCAACCATTATGTAATCCATCTGACTGTAGGTCTAATGTGTCGACTGTAGGTCTAATGTAGACTGCTGTCCTGGCAGGTGTTTCAGATTTCTAAAATATTGTTAGAATAATGATAAAAGTACTGAATGGATGAATGCTGTATCTTCTTGTCCACCAGTTTCAAACAAAGACAGGTTGACCGGTACTATCAGTTTCAGAGCAGCTTGTCACAGGTCCATGCAGAAGAATAAAAAACCACACAGCTTGAGAGTAGGCTAATGTTTAGGGATGGGTTTGGGTATTCTGTTCAATTTTGCAGTCTGTTCCAGTTCAATGACTGCAGCATAGCATGCGTTCATCATGCGTACATTACAACTGCTTTCATTTGACCATGAGCATGTTCTCGACTATGTAAACATTCTTCTGAGACACTTGATAAATGGCTATAGTCTACCTGTTAGTGGAGAAGTAAGGTAATTGGGGCAAAGTTGATTGACAGTAAATCTTTCTATTGCAACATATTTGGTATGGTATACCTCACCTCGTATTGTAATAGACTTGTAGGAAACCCCTTGTCAACAAACTTACCCCAGCAACTTTACTAGGCCAATTCTTAATTCAGCGGTATCTGAATAGTAGCAAAATTCACTTCAAAAACACTTCAGAGGATACATCAGTATCAATGTTTGTCTAATTGTCTCTTTGTGTATTTTACACAGATAGTGCTACGTGATTCAGAACCTTTCGTCATGACCTCCAGTCAGTGTTCGTGCAAAGCTGGCACAGCAGTGTGCAAACCGCCCTCTTCAGAGGATTCAGAACGCGGCGGCCCGCCTGGTCTACAATCTACCCAGACACTCCCATGTTACCCCGCTCCTCATCTCTCTCCACTGGCTACCTATCATGGCCCGTATCAGATTCAAGACCCTGGTATTGACCTTCCGAGCAGTGAACGGGACTGCACCCGTCTACATCAAGTCTCTCCTGCAGCCTTACACCCCCACCCGCCACCTACGGTCTTCTTCAGACAACCGCCTGGTGGTCCCACCGCTCAAGACCGCCCGGTCCCAACACAAGCTCTTCTCCTGTCTGGCCCCCCAGTGGTGGAATCAACTCCCCACCTCCATCAGAGACACTGACTGTCTCTCCACCTTCAAGAAAAGGCTCAAGACGCACTTGTTCCGGGAGTACAACGGTACTTAGGAACGGTTCGCTTGACCCGATGTTAGTTTCCTCAAGGATCACAATGACTCTTGCTTAGAGACTTGTTGCTCTTGTGGTTAGTGGTAACTGATTTAAATTTTTGGTTCTCGCTGTGATATATTGTTTTATTACTGTTGCTTGCTTTTTCCCACAGGTACACTTGCACTTATAGCTGTTCATGTTGTTTGGTTGTGACTTGTTTAACTACATGCTCTTATGGTTCTTCCCTTTGGCACTTACTTTGGTTGTTCACAATGTGTGCTTCATGTTTTGGCTACTCGCGATGTTTTTTGGCTATCTTGTTGTTATGATCAGTGACCTATGCACTTTGTAAAGCTCTCTCTTGGAAGTCGCTTTGGATAAAAGCGTCTGCTAAATGAAAATGAATAAATGTAATGACACTGCTGCACTGCTCTTTCAGACAGCTCATTACTCAGAGCTCAATATCCAGGTTGTCCCCCCTGTTCATGCCTGCACAGAAACTGAACAACAATAGCACAAGCCCAGAACTACAGTAAGGGTTGAGGCAAATGTACTGTATATGTATGTAAGAGTTAGGCTATGTATGCAGCAATAAAAATTGTAAATTGCTAAAAGAAAGTATTGTGATCTAAGGTCAGAAGCATTTTGAAGTGCAGCGTAATATAGTGGAGACTCAGTTTATTTTCCGAGCGGTAAATGGGACTGCACCTGACTACATCAAGTCTCTCCTCCAGCCTTACACCCCCACCCGCCAACTACGGTCTTCTTCTGACAACCGTCTGGTGGTCCCACCGCTCAAGAGTGCCCGGTCCCAACACAAGCTCTTCTCCTGTCTGGCCCCCCAATGGTGGAATCAATTCCCCACCTCCATCAGAGACACTGACTGTCTCCCCACGTTCAAGAAAAGGCTCAAGACGCACTTGTTCCGGTACTTAGGAATGATTGGCTGGACCTGATGTTAGTTTCCTCCAGGATCACAATGACTCTTATTGAGAGACTTGTTGGTCTTGTTGGTTAGTTGTAACTGACTTAAAGTTATTGTACTCGCTGTGAATTATATTATTGTTGCTTGCTTTTTATACAGGTACACTCTTGCACTTCTGAAGTTCATGTTGTTTAATTGTAACTTGTCTAAACATGCTCTTATGGTTCTTCCCTTTGGGACTTATTTGGCTTTTACAATGTATGCTTCATGTTTTGGCTATCCGCAATGTTTGTATCTCGTTGTTATGATCAGTGACCTATGCACTTTTGTAAAGCTTTCTCTTGGAAGTCACTTTGGATAAAAGTGTCTGCTAAATGCATAAATGTAACTATCCCTCCAACGTCAACAGCTGCAAAGTTCCATAGTCTTCGGGTCTTTTACCAAATGATGGAGTGGAAAGGGGGAAGTGAACGTATGGACCAAAAGACTGGGGGTGGCATGTTTTGGATGGGAGATTTATGCCAATAATGACCATCAGGTCATTGGCAGAAGGATGATTGGATGAAGATTGGGCCGATGTATTTGTCATATGAATGGTGTTTCTGCCTATTCAAATTAGAGCATATTCAATAAGTGTGGAGCTCATGTGCATATTCAAATTAATTTCAAAAGAAACTTGTAATACAAAAAAAGTTACTTTTCATGTATACTTTTACTATGTTAAGTTTTATTGTGGTAGGAGTAAAGGAAAAAATTAAGCCTATTTGGGTGTATTTTGGGCATATTCGATTTGTGTATAGCTCGTTTGCATATTAACATTCATTTTTAAAGAACTTGTAATACAAAAATGTTTTACTTGTCATGGGTAGTTTCAGTGTGTAAAGTTTCATTTTGATAGGAGTAAAGGAAAAAAATAGCCCCATTGGGGTGTAATGTTGCCTGGCCTTATTGGCACACATCTCGGATTGATGAGAATTTAACATATTTTCTCAACTAGGATTTCTTAGGACTTTTAGTATGTTGGTCTGGACACCTCATAGAAATGATCTAAGCTGCAAAAAAAAGGCTACTTTGCCTGGACTAATAGTAACAAAGTTACATACTAGCTAGTTATAACAGTTACACAGGAAGAGACACAATATGACAACGAAGTCCAAGTGGACTCAAAGAACGCAGTGTTCGGCAATCAACTGCAACAACTACCAATGTGACAGTATTTATGCCTTTCATCGCTTTCCCAAAGACCCTGACAAGTACATTTTGTCGGTGACGTAATCTTATGCACCTGCTAACTTTAACGTTTTTTTGTCTAGTAGTAGGCTAGTAAACTTAATTCCTTCTAGGAACTGCATGTCCTAGCCATAGAAACCAGAATAACGATTTATATGGATATGACAGTAAATTAAAATGAGCTTCTTAAATTTATTTGCTGAATTCATATATTTCATTGATAACTTATTTGTGTTTGTACTGTAGGCTAACGTTGTAATGTGTAGAGCTAGCGTTAGGTTACCTCCTGGGAAACGGTCTAACGTTAGGCTATTATAACGTTATATAAACTCATCACTTTATTACCTGTCACACTTAGCCTAATGTAGAGAGTAATATAATTTATAAAATGCTTGAACTTCTCTGTCAATATAAGTTCTTTGCATCACCTAGCGCTGCAGATGTGTACGGAAGTGAGAAGCGGAAACGATTACATCTGTTTCCCGGTTCGAACGCTGGGCGCTCCGCATAACCCCTATTGACTTTGTCAACGACGCAAGTATCATTCCTAGTTTGTTCTCGACTCAAAGCAGACTTTTCCCTCCACAGACGCACGTCGAAATGACCTTGCGCTCCCGTGGGCGGTTCAGCGAAAAAGGAGGCGTGTTCCGGCGCAAACGTTCCCTGGTGCTATTTTGAAGTTTCCGAAAAACAATTCCGCCACTGACCAGGAAAAACGTGGTCTAAAGTCAATGGCGCATTATTCAGATGCAATTTTAAGGGCACAAACTTGGTCCGTGCACACTGCTGGCGAGGCCAGGGTCTTCTTTCTGCGAAGCTACGTTATATTGTTTTGATTTATGGCGTGTTACATTTTTTCAATGTTTATAAAAAGATTTTCATGAGAAATCTCTATGTATGTGAACATGATTTGTAACAATTGTGGAAATTTTCTCCCACGCCTGTTTAACCGAAGCTAATTTGGGTGGGTTTCTTCTCCCATCTCCATCAGAATCAGAATTCGGTTTATACGCCATGTTTACACAAACACGGAATTTACTGTGGCAGGAAGGTGCAAACAATAAACATATACGGGTCTTAAATTAAGTAAAAAGGTACAATAGTTAAACTAATTCCAAGAACTAAACAATTAAAAAAATAAAATATAGAGTAGGCTATATAAATATAAGAATAAGAATTTGAATGAGCAGCATGAGCGGGCAATTTAGTGCAATGAGAAAACTGCTCTGCCTTTCCCATGCAATGTCACTTATCTATCTGTTACGGCCCAGACTAGAACGTCGGTCTCCTTGGCTGTGAACCGCTCCTGGCAAAGCCTGCCAAATCCGCCATTATAATAGCAATCCGCCATGGAACAAGCGCTGCTCTTAAAGGGAATGTGAGTTGACGCTCTGATTGGTTTATTGCACGTTACGCCCAAACCACACCAATTAGTAATGTAGCTACTTCTGACCTACCCATTTTAGATTTGAGCCAGGCGCAAAGTCATTTATCCCGCCGGCAAAATAGCAACCGAGCCGGAGTCCCGCCCACAAAGTTACTTGTGCTTTGCGTTTTGATACTTGCCTTTCAGATAGTCAAAATAGGGGGGTTAGTCTCTTCCTCGCACACAATCTCTCTCTCTCTCTCTCTCTCTCTCTCTCTCTCTCTCTCTCTCTCTCTCTCTCTCTCTCTCTCTCTCTCTCTCTCTCTCTCTCTCTCTCTCTCTCTCTCTCTCTCTCTCTCTCTCTCTCTGTCTCTCTCACACACACACACAGAGGTGTGGGGCAGTATTTTGCATGCTGTGTGTGCTAGTTTGAATTGTTGTTGCTGACAGGTGGTGTGTAGCCTTGAGCAGGAAGATGCTCTGTCCTCCTACAGACAGCACCTCTGACAGAGTGAACTGAACTAGACTAGGACATTAGGGTTTGCTCAT
The DNA here is from genome assembly GCF_038355195.1 of Osmerus mordax. NCBI lineage: Eukaryota > Metazoa > Chordata > Actinopteri > Osmeriformes > Osmeridae > Osmerus > Osmerus mordax. Next base: position 5,046,009 of record NC_090052.1, on the reverse strand, counting down.
TGTTTTATTCAGCCAGGTTTGTTCAGTGTTCAGACGAGTTGCCTCTAGTTGTAGCGTGTTTGTCTAGATATAGTGTGCATTTTGCTTAGCTCCAGACAGCGTTCCTGATCTATGAAGAAAGAGGGAGCCTTGGTAAAAGACTTCCTACTCCAGCAAAGACTTGGTGTCGGCAAGCTGCTGCAAAGCATTCCATAGCACTCACTGTATCCCGGATGAACTGCACCTCTGATGGCGACCGAAGGGAGACAGAGAGGGGGGGGGGGGGGGGGGGGGGCAGGAAAATAATGAGAGAGCGAACTGTCAGGAGAAAAGGTTGTCAGAGGTGAAGTACAGCTGAGATAACTCCATCACGACTATCACTCACACCTCCCAGCCCACATCATCTCCCTCTCTCTTTGTGACTCACATTCCTACCTCTCTCCCACACACACTGACAACTCAAACATCTCCCTCACACACACACGTATATTTATATATACACACACAGCTGAAATATTTCACGATTGTAGGGTCCGAGGTGTCACTAAAGCAGCCCCCCCCCCCCCCCCCCCCCCCCCACACACACAGAGGGTCAGCCTGCCATGACCCCAGCAGCTGGGAATGCTCCCCGGGACTGGAGGGAGGAAGGGAGGAAGGGAGTGAGTGAGTGAGGAAGCAAAGAGAGGGAGGGAGGGAGAGCGGGTGGGCAGGCGGGCGGTTGGGAGGGAAGGAAGGAAGGACGGAAGGGAAGAAGGGAGGAAGGGACGGAAGGAAGGAAGAAGGAGGAAGGAAGGAAGATATGTAGAGATGGGATATGTAGTTGAGTAGTTATGGGTTTTAGGTCGCAGAGCATGGCTTTGGTATCCAGGGTTGGGGGGGATGGATGGATGTGGAGAGGTATGGGGGGTGAGAGGTTAGGCTTTTAAAGCCTGTGTGAATGCTCGCTATGCAGGAAGACTGTGGTCAGAATGGTCTGAACTATAACAGGCCATTTATTGCATGTTTGCATCTGTGTGTGTACCTGGTGTGAGGGAAGTCTTTGCAGAGCTCCATGTTACAGTGTCTCAAGGCCGATTTATACTTCTCCGTTTTTACGGAGACGGACACAGGGAACGCCCTCTCCGACGAGGAACTCCCTCTCCGTGCCCTCTCCGAGCCTCTCGGAGAGCTCTACGTGCACCTGCTGATTTTCCTGACTATCCGTCCGTCCGTCATTTTACGGATAGCCCTTGGCTGTGATTGGTCCGTATTAAGAACCGCTTGCGTCAGGGGTGTGGGCGGGGTTGCCGTGAACAACAAGACGGAACAGAATCCTTTGACCGCCATTGCTGTAAGTTTACAATTCATATTTCAGCTAAACAGTAAATTTAAATCAGCATCTGAATTAAAATGTGACGAGAAATGGGCAGTGTAGTTGCTGAAAATGTGCTTATTTTATTGATGAAATGGCTAATTTGTAAATTTGCTCCGACTTTTCGATAACCTAGCTAGCATCGCAGTGCAGCGCCACCTACTCTTCTGGAAGTGAAGTGTTTTCAGCACCCACAGCCTTCGGAGTACTATAAATTCAACCAATCCGTCCGTCTGTCCGTAACGGAGTCAGAGTTGTATAATTCGGCCTTCATCCTCTCCTCTAGCCTGCTCTTCACCACCTTGAGTGGGGCTTGCTTTCCGTGGATCACCCGTCTCCCACTCTGCTATGGTTCAAGCAGGAAGACTAAGTAGTAGTTAAGAATGTTTATTGGGAATACACATATTGGAGTACCTGGTCTTAAGTAGCCCGCCCTGGCTGAAAGTAGGAGGGACAGGCTGCATAATGCGACGGTGATGAGTGTCCTGCATGAACCGGCTTCGCCCGATTCTCTTACCCTGCAAGATCTCAAGAAGGTTTTACAGACACTGGGGATAAGGAACAGTCATCCTTTAAGGCTAATATATAGAAAAAAACATACATTTCATATGGCCAGGAGATTACTTTTTTATTATTACATACTGTCCACCCATCTGGAAGAAAATGGGCAAAGGTAAATATGTGCAATAGGGTTGATACACTTGAGTACTTGAGCCAGTCCACCAGCCAGCTTCCCTTAGTACTGTTCTGTTTAGTTAGTCATGATGTCAAAGTCAGATTCTGCTCACTCAGCAACAGGGCCAGACGTGCAGAGAGAAAACGAGTGAATGGAAGAGAGAACGAGAGAAACTTTGGTCTCTCCAAATCTCTCTCTCTGTTAATCCCAGTAGACAAAGTAGCACAGTTGGATGGGAGTGAGAGAGCAAAACACAAGGTGACAGAGAGAAAAAGAGAGGGGAAGAGTTTGGCTTTGAGCCCAGTGTTATGACTGCTCATGCAGCCAAGGATTAACTTTATTCTGAGTAATTATGTGTGTGTATGTGTGCGTTTCACTTTAGCATGATCAGCATCACCTCCGCATGAACACGCATTACCCCCTCAAATGGAATGCTGGAATGCCCCCCCCCCAAAAAAATAAATAAAGAATCATAGATTGTATCCAAAACCCTCCCTTGTGGAACCCAAATGCTCACTCATATGATTTGTTCTGGAACCGAGCCTGCACCTTAGCCAGGTGTTCCTGCAGCCTGTCTTTAGTCTGGGCCATTTGGGAGATGCTTGTGGTGAAGGTGACGTTGACCTTGTTGCCTTGGCAACGCATGGCAAGAATTGGTGCCCTCCAGCAGGGCCCCCAGCTTCCTCCCTGGCTCTCTGCGACTGCACATGCTCAGTGTGGGACTGGAGCAGGTTGCCCTCTGAGAACTGAGCCCAGGTCACCGGCACAGGCCCACTGATCACACACACACACATATATGGATGAACTGACTATCAACAAGTGCATATGTGGTAAGTGTTATATGTTCTGCTGTTCCACCTCCATGCAGATATTTCCAGTACTGATGTGAATCTAATAAACACATTCCAGCTCTTCTATTATGACCAAGCAATAAGCTCTTGTCATATTTTGTGTGCAGTGGTGTGTATGCGTGGTGGATGACTCAAGGGCACTGTTTGATGTATAAACATGGCGACGAGTCCTTTGTATCCGCTTTAAACAGTGGAACAATGTAGGCTATAGGCTATGTTTCTGTAACACTAACATTTATGGGGAAGGTAAAATCATACATTGGCCAACTGTTCCCTAGAGTGTGATGTTCAGGATACAATATACCTGCTGCCCCCTGGAGGGCATTTGGCAGGACTACAATTGTAATATGCATTTATACATTCAGACAGTCTGAGTCCTGTCTGAGCCATGTTATAATTTTAGTCCCAGGGATAAATGAATAAACATCTCTCTCCCTCCTTTCTCTCTCCCACTCACTTCCCCTCTCTTTCATTCTTTGTCGCTCTTGGTTACTCTCTAATCCAGAAGCAGCCCCCCCTGCCCTGGTCCTGATGGTAACCACGAGTACCTACTATAACAGCTGGTCCTGGACCAGCTTGTTGTCAAGGGAGTGGTCTGTGTGAATATGGGTTGTCAGTTTGTAAAGGGTGGGGCACACAAAGGACATATCAAATTACATATCCTTCAATAGGTCTCACATGGGGGAAGGAGAACATATTCAAACGCACACAGCACAAGACAAACAACATCGACCAATCATCGGGCTTCTTCCTGGTCTCTTGTCTAAACTGTCAGCCAATAGATCGACTGCTCCCTGGCATTTGAAGAGAAACATCCGGAGCAGCAGGCTACAAAGGTTCTCTATCCATCTCTGCCCCACCCCTCTCTCTCTGTTTAATTCTTCCTACAGGACACCTCAGGAAGAGGGGAAGGGGAGGCAGAGGAAGTGAGAGAAACCCCTAGGAAAACTGTTACTGCTTCCTAGACATCCTGCACACACACATTGCACACTCAGAGAACCAACACACATACACAACACACATAGACGAGTACACACACATGCAAACAACACACTTACACAAGCACACAATCAAACCCATACACTTACTCACCCACACAGCATCTCAGTGAGGAAATGGCGCTAGTAGCTGCTACTGATTTTGTATAACAGCCCTTTAACCTAAGATCCCACCTCAAGGTTAGGCCATGACCTCTGACCTCACTGCCTTGCAGTGTGACCTCCATCTGGCTGAGATCAGCGGTGAAATTATTCAGCTCGTAGCACTTGCAGTTGATGGAGTAAGTAATGGGTGCTTTTTTAGATTCCAGTACAAGTGCTCTCTTGACATCTGGACACCAACTGGGTCCACTAGCCAGACAGCTAGCTTCACTGCTTGTCTTGGTGATGCATCACCTGACAAAACTCAGAGGGGGTTCTGGGCCAAGGGTTGGAGTCTACATGGACCGGTCTGGTTTCTGGGTTCTTTGTTATGGACCATATGGTTCCTCTTCCACGTGGCTGAACTCTTAGTATCTCAGATCATGCCCTCAGAACATCTTTTCTCTCACAAACTCACTAAATTACTAAAGTGACTCACTAGAACCGTTTTGTGACTTTGTCCATGACTCTCTCCAGCTGCTCCTTACACCACATGATCTGTCACTTCCTGTTGTTGGGTTAGACAGAGAAGGTCTCAGATGGAGATAGAGATATTGAAAATGAATTCAAACATCTAGTGAGCACGGCTGGGCATTTAATTCACAACTGAATAGCCAAACATCCACCCCCAAACTCAAGAGGATGAAGCTCCGTTTGATCCTCTCCTCAGTGAGCCGCGCTCCATCCTGTTAGCCTGCTAGGTCTGTATCGTGGTGCTAAAGAACAGACACGATGAAATACTTAGCAACGCGCCTGCCGGAACAGGCACTATTATAAGGCGTGTCTACATTTATGGCCAAAAGTCTTGGCAGTGACAAGTGAGAACTCCAGCTAGCAAACTGGATGTGGAGCTAGTCTAAATCCCAACACTGACCTACTGGCGGTTAGTACAATGACATGCCCACCTCATGATATCCTTGATACCTGGTTGGAGGGTCTCATCGCTGCTGTGGCAAGGGGTTTGGGGGCCGCCATCCCCAGGGGAAGTACACTCCTGCACACCTTGGCCAGGGACCACTGTCAGGGGGAGGGAGAATCTTTTTTTAATGAGAGAACATCTCATCGACACTTCTCTCTGTCTCACACTGACCTAACATGCTAGAAGAAAAAGATCTTGGAATAGTCATGGATGTTACAATGAGGTTGGAGAATGAGAGATGAGAGAATGAGAGTCAGAATACAGTCAAGATTTTGTTTTACTATTATTTGTCCATTTGGATCCATTAGCTTCCACAATGTATTTGCTGATCTTCTTTGGGTCCACATAAAAACAAAAATAACAACCAACACTAATTAAAATCACACTATATCAATAGAAAAAATATGTAAAAAATAAATAAACATCAGATAAATAAATACAATTACTCAATTACTGCACAACAAAATCGTCACAAATACACAACAACCAAATGAAATAATGAAATCAGGATGCAGATCATGGTCGTGTCAAAGACTGCCAGCTAGACAGGCCAGTTTGATACCTCTGTGCACCATCTGTGCCAAAACGCATTAATCAGCCTATCAAATCTATAAGATGAACTCAAATTCCCCTTGAGATAAAATCTCCACTGGGAAATATTTTTGAAAAGCGAGCCACAGGAAATTGAGGTCTGAGCATAAAGATGAAACAGTAACTTGACTGTTGATAACAGCCTTTTCACAGGCAGCTGCCATGGCTGACAGACAACACCCGGGCCTGCGCACAAGCAATGAAGACTGGCTAAGGATGCTATTATACAGACTAAAAATAACCAGGGGACCAAACACTGACAGTGAAGACAATTGAAAAAGCAAGTGGCTTCGTCTGAGTGTGTGAGTCAGAGAGAAAGAAGAGTCCTCCATATCACTGTTTCAGAGAATGCAATCTTTGATGATGAATTCTAAGCAATTATGAGGTATTGTAGGCTTTTTAAATCACACACACACCTGAACATGCCAACATCCTTTGTCTGTGTAGTCCCTGAGGGTTTGTTCACACTGGAGGTACCTACCTAACACCTGAGGAGTGAACAGTCAGAGAGAGACAGAGAGAGACAGACAGAGAGACACAGTGAAAGACAGAGAGACACAGTGAGAGACAGAGACACACAGTAAGAGAGAGAGACAGAAAGAAAGAGACAGAAAGAGAGAGACAGAAAGAGAGAGAGACAGAAAGAGAGACAGAAAGAGAGACAGAAGGAGAGACACAGTGAGAGATAGACACAGTACGAGAGACACTGTTAGAAAGAGAAACATGAAGAGAGAGAGAGAGAGACAGTACGAGAGAGACAGAGACACAGTAAGAGAGACCATTAGAAAGAGAGACCGTAAGAAAGAGAAATCATGGGTAATGGTGGACTTCATATTAAACTACACACAGGATGCGGCTTCACCATATCAAATACAGGGAGACATCTTTTCCCTTTCAAAGGGTAGTTGAGCAGGTGGTCCACTATGATGCCAAAAATAAAATACATCATTTGTTAGTCTCCTGGGGCAAATGACTAAGTGAACTGCTAATGGTGACACAAACAAGGGTGGGGGGGGGGGGGGGGGGGGGTGGAAGAAATAGAGACGTAACATCAGAGCATCAAAAAATAGCCAATCTTTAAATTGGGCTATGGTGCATCAAGCGGAAAAAAACAAAACATGGTTCTATCTGTTGGATTAGATGTGTTTGATGTTCTGAAAGCGGGACAGAATATAAATATGTTGCAAGAAAAACCACTTAGTGAGCCACGCTTGTTTGCCCATTACTGTAATAGTGAAACCTGGACAAGCAGGATCCTTCACTTTCTCTGCTGTCTTTTCATCCCTAGGCCCATGGCGGCAGGATCCCACTCTCTCAAAACTACACCGGAAGAAACAACAGCCACCATGATTATTTTACAGGGAAAAACTGTAAAATAAACATCTTAAAAAGCCAAAGTGAGGACAGCGAGAAGTCTTTATCCCTGTCTGTTTATGTTCCTTCCCGCCCCTGAGCGGTCCATTACTCACCACGTTGGTTTCACACTTGGCCTTGAGCCAGTCAAACACCACAGCCTTACAGCAGCTACCAGTGGGGGACCAGGGAGGCTGGAAGTGAGACCCAGACCAAGGGGTCTGCCGTGGGCGGTGCCTCGCAGGTTCTCAGTTGGCTGAAGAAACGCGATGCCTTCCTGAAACGCACATTGGCCCTGGCCCTCAACACAGAGCAACACCAGAAGGACAGGAAGACAAGGAAGTGAAGGAGGGGTAAACATCACTGAGGAGGTAGTCAATGATCTTGTGGATCAATGATCTCACAGGTAAACCTACTCCACTTTAGTTCACCATAGTGGAGCATGGGACTCCTCAGGAAGTGTGTGTACAGTATGACTTGCGTTCTTCATTGTACAGACAGGCCATCCCTAACTTCACAAACGGCTTCAAAGTGCCCTTTCTCAGCAGCCTTTAACGGAACAGATGGAGAGATTGTAGTCTTTAGTTTTCAGAGTGGAAGGGATACAGATATGGAGAATTGAAGGAGACGTGTATGTTCGCACGAGTGGGGTGTTGTGTGTGAGGGACACCACCCTTTCAAAGAGCCAAGCTGTTTTGGGGGCAGGCAACAGATGCCAGCTTTTTCTCATGCATTGTACCCAGGTATTAACCGGTCTGAGTGTGCACGACTTAAGGCATGCCGTTTGAAAGTACTTGAATCTGCATCAATCAGTTTGTGTGTGCAGATGTGCAGCTTACATTCATGAAGAGGATATGTATTTACAAGGATCAATAAGTGCTTGAATCAATACTTGAGTGTCTTGACTGAAGTACGTTTACCCACCGCTCACCACAGGAGAACCTCTTTAGGCAGGGATAGCAGGGTCAGAGCTGGGGCACGCGTACAAACCTGCTTTGACAGTGTAGTACTGATGAGGCTACAAGCAGACAGTATGTCCAAGAGGGAAACACTTTCTCCTTTGACACAAACTTTGAAAGTCTTCTCTACAGGAGTCTTCACATAGTGACTGATAGAGTAATTACAGCGGGTGATGTAACAGGTGGGTAGCTTGCTACAGTCAATACATCAAGCTGCAGGGAGTAGCACTAGTGGTACAAATAAAATTCAGCAAACATTTTTCAGATTCAGTACTAACATAACAATGGCAATGTGTGAAAGGAACAAACAGTAAGCAAACGGTATCCATACAAAATAAAACATTATAAATGTACCTCTGCTGCTTACATTTCCAGTGGCGAATCATTCCAAGTAGCCTACAGATTACATTTGACATTTGCATTTAGTCATGTAGCAGACGCTCTTATCCAGAGCGACTTACAGTAAGTACAGGGACATTCCCCCCGAAGCAAGTAGGGTGAAGGGTCTTGCCCAAGGACACAACGTCATTTGGCATGGCCGGGAATCGGCCAGGAATCGATCCGGCAACCTTCTGATTACTAGGCAGATTCCCCAACCGCTCAGCCACCTGACTTCCATCTCCCATCTCAGATCAAGTTAAATCGGCAAGTAATTAAATACAAAAGGTAGCTTTCTGGTTACCAGTCCAGTAAAGAATTCAATTTAATATCCTGGTCCTTACCTTTAGAACCCTGCATGGTCAAGTTCCTCCCTACATCTCTGATGTGATACAGCTTCATACCCCCACTCGTAATCTGAGGTCATTAGGGAAGAAGATATTAGTGGTTCCCTGTACTCATTTTAAAACTATAGGGGATCCATCATTCCGAGCAGTGGCTCCTAGGCTGTGGAACGTCTTGCCTCCCTGTCTACGGTGTGCGACTTCTGTCGAAGCTTTTAAAAAGCAATTGAAGACTCTGCTATTCAAGCAGGCTTTTCATTGGTCAATGGGTTTTTATGGTTGTTTGTCATGTTTTCTATTTAAAATGTTTTTGTATTTTAATTTGTGATGTTGTATTGCATTTTGTTGTGAAGAACTTGATTTTTATCTGTGAGAGGTGCTATACAATAAATTGTACTTACTTACTTATTTACTTTCTTCAATCCGAATACTAGCATGAATAGAATGAATGTTTTAAATTATGCTGATACTGATGTCTTGTATTTTACAAACAATTATACTTTCATATTGCTATTACCAATGCTACTGACTAGCTTCTTGAGATATTGTGACATTTTTAATCAGACTACAATTAAAATCAATTTATGCATCTGTACTAGACATCTGTCACAAAATAATTTAGCACCGCCTGCGCGCTGAGTTAAAATTAACTTCACTTTAATTGACAGCAAATGAATACGACCAGACAATGGAGGATTGGGCGAGAGAGGAATCTACAATGTTTTAATTGGTTTAGTTGGTTTAGTTCATAACCAATGAATGGTTACAAAAATGCTGAAAAGACAAATTGGTTGCGCCCCTTAGCAAGTTTTCTGGGATATGTAGTCTTCTTCTTCTTCTTATATTGTGGTGGTTGGCATCCAGCTTATTGGTGCATTAGCGCCACCTTTTCTTCCGTGCTGCAGATCAGACAGCAACCTTCAATTAGAATAGTAAGTCCCTTTTAAAAGAATAATAAAAATGTAAAAAAGCTCTGACTGGTGGTCCTTTCCCTATCAGCCACCCCTGCAACCTATCCCTGCTCAACATCAGATCCTATAAAAAAACCCTGCATCCCCTAGGTAAGCTAACAGTAGCCTATAGATAGAGAGAAATGAACCACAAAGTCTGAATTGTTTTCTTTTGCATTTTGGACAGATTTGTAAAGGGTAAATATTTAACAATATATAACTAAATTTTTATCATAATATATATATATAAAAAGAAAGAAAGAAATATATTCATATTTCAGGTATATACATATATTGTGACACCACAAGAGGCTGGGTGCTAGAGGGCAGATATGTCCCCCTCCAGTGGCTGAGGTCATGCGGGACTATAAATCCCAATGGTGGCCGAACTACAATCCCCAAGATGGGTGTGCATTAGCACACCTGAGGAGAATAAAGACATGAATGCTACACAGGAGGGCTACATAGGCTCCACAGAGAAGAGGCAAGAGAGGAGCGGTGAGAAGAGTGGATCTGTGGCCTGATTGCAGAAAAAAAGTTTAAAAAAAAAGTTAAACCACTTAAAAGTATTTTCCCCTATTTTTCAGTTTTTTATTAAACATTATTTTTTTGCCATTTTATACCGAAGGACACCTTTTGGTTAAAAAGTTACACCTTTTTCTTTTGTGGCAACTGTTGAAATTAAAATATATTTTCTTTTTGAAACCTTGTGTTGTGTTCTCCTTGGCAACCACTAGACACTACTAAGGCTTGACATACCGAGGAACAGCCTCTCATGGTGTTACATATGTGACATGTATCTATTTATCTATTATATATTTATATATATTACATATTTATAGATACATACATACAATATAGATAGACAGACAGATATATATCAGAATTAATTTGGGATATGTGTATCAGTATTTCTTACTGATTCATATGCATTATTTTCATATTTTTTTTCTGTGACAGGCATTGCATTGAAAAACAACTAACATATTGTATAAAATCTGCAGTCAGCACTGAACAGTCTGGCTTTTGAGTTTTGACTGTACTGAGTGTAAACTCAGTGTAATCACAGTTACACAATTACTGGGACATCTCTCCTGTTGTTTGACAGCCTGTATGCTGTTCACAACCCATTTTCTGAAAGGCATTACATTTCAAAGTTAGCAGATAATGCTGACAGTTTTCTTTCAGACAGTTTGACACATCTGACAGTGTGCATATTAAATGTGTTAAATGTGGAAGGAAAGGAGGGGGAGGAAATATCGAGAGGGGAAAAGGAAGGATGAGTCTTACTCACTCCATAGCCAACTTCTAAAATGATCAATGTAATCTCAAAGCCTCTTGTCAAGAAAAGCCATGTAAGACTCAAAACTAATTTTTGGTTGTTGATAGATGCTTCCTTTTATTTCTTAATTGTACTTGACAGCTAAAGAAGTTTGATTGGCTGAGGGTTTCATTGTGTGTGACAACTCCCTGACACATCATTTTAACATTCAACGAACAGGGAATCAAAACCACTTTGTAGTGAGATTCATATTCTAAGTGGATTCATTCCATTCTGCTTTTATATTTACAGCTTTTACCATTGTACTCTAATGAATGAAACTCACTTGGGCATAGCAACCAGTTCCTTAGTCACCAAACACCCACAGTTAATCTTATAACCAATAACAGATAACCAATTTAGCACATGACCCTACTCAGTACATGGCATTGTCATTTGCTGGGACTGATCCTGACTACATGGCATATATTTCCAGGGGCACTGTCCATCAATCAATCAATCATTTAAAAATATTACATAGCGAGTACAGACTGATATATATATAGTTGTGTCTGCAAATGCCACAAAAGCTAACTCAAAACAAGGGAAATTAGAAACCTCATCAGCAAAACTACAATCCAATGTTTGGATAATTAATGATTTATTTACTCTTTTTAGACAACTTGTTTATCCCTGAGTTCCAGCAACTGATGTCCCCGCATCCTAATAGGCTGAAGGAATAATTTGGAACGGATTCATTAACCTTTTTAGACTTGCTCATCAAGGCAGGAGAAGTGGAGGCAAGGAAGGACACACTTATGAATCATCGATGGAGCTAAATATAAACCCATGTTGGCTTCAGAGCTTGAAACCTTCTTGCCCATGCTATAGATAAAGTAACTCAGAGATAGAGAATGGCTGTAGTTATTTTTTCCCTTGTTGTTGAACACCAACACTAAAGGAAATACAAAATGTAAAACGTGTGAGGACCTCCTGTCCCCTCTCTCTCTCTCCCTCTCTCTCTCTTTCATTGTCTCTCATACATGCACAGACACCCCAACACACAGACACATTCATTAATCATTATCTGTTGTGACCCAGCTGACAAGTAATTGGCAGAGAAATAAATTGGTATAGCATTAGCGAAAGCTGTTCCAGAACCCAGGATATGATGATTAAGTCCCCTCGGTTACCAAGGGAGGTATTTTCCAAGAATAGCAACCTTTAATGACTGACCACTTGAGTGTTATAAAAGAGTAAAAATCATCACTCCTACCTTCCCTGCTCGCTCAGTATTGATGTATACACGTCCTAATACCCAGGTCACCTGCGCATGCAACAACCACACGTACACACAAACAGAAGTGGGTCAGTGTGCAGCACTATTGACCACCACCAAAAACATACAGAGACACAAAGACAGTATCTTCATGTCTAACCCTTTACTACTCTGAATCATTCTCAAAGCACAGACCTGTGCATGTTGGTGGCAAGTTAATCCTTGGGGAAAACACAAGTCCAGAAGAAAATCAAGTGTTCGGTACCATCAATAGTTGGTTGTCACCTATGCAATTTTCTCAGCAATTTTCTTAACTAGGTCAATTTGTCAGTCAGTCCAAACCCTTAAAGGAGAGTGATGCAGAAATAAGATGACTTAGGCAAATACAGTATATTAGCATTTTCAGGCCATTTAAAATGCCAATGAAAGTAAGTATTATACGGTTCACTCTAAAAATAAAAAGGGTTGCACATCTGGAACAAAGATTGAACAAAAAGAGGATGAAAAAAGGTCTGTGAGGGTGATTTAAAGGTTCCAAAAAAGGTTCTAAATAGGTTTCAAAACATAACATTTGGCAATGTTTCTTTTTCTATTTTCTTTTCTATGTACATAGTTTTTTGTACCTTTTCTCCACTAGTTTGAATTAAAAATAGACCGCAATGGTCTTGTGGGTGAGTGTGTAACCAAAGACTTAACATAAGTCAGAGTAAATTTGTTGAATTAATTTACTGTTCCCATAGCAACTCTTTAGAGCCTCAACTAAATATAAGGTGACCCTGGATAAAGGCGTGAAAACGGTGTCACTAAACTAATACAGTGCTCAAGCTTTCAACTCAGTCTACACAAATAGCCATCTGAGCATGAATTTCTATGTTTCTGAACATATGACTATACAGTTTACTCTATATTTAACTAGTCAATTCAATTGTCTTGCCTGTATTTCTGTGTGCAGTGTGTTCCTTTTGATGGAACTAGACTAATGTCACTCAGCTGTCCTCAGCCCGTTCAACAGCTTCTTCGTTTGATGCTACTTATCTGTCAAAGCCCTAATTCTGTGAATCACACTCGGGGATGGAAGAAATGTGAAAGATGAAAAGGGGTTGGCTATTTTGGAGTACTTGTAATTGAGTTTGTTCAGAGAAATCCACTTCAGAGGAATTTTTGTCTGTGTCTCTACCTCGACCCATTCATTTGTAATTATGGAAGCCATTAGAATTGGGGATTAAAAGGTTCCCCTGAAAGAAAGCTTTTAGGAACACACATGTCATCTGAATATTTTAAAATGAGAGAGATGCAGAGGGAGAGTTTAGTACAATCATTATGATTGCTTTTATCAAACACACTATAAACAAAGACACACATTCACAGCCTGACCTTTCTGAAACCTCTGAAAAACCATACCACTACCACTCACATGCTAAAGACTTGGAGGAACACCTCTTCTTGTATTGGTTGAGTGTCAGTATGGAAAATGAACCAATGGACCGCTGTCCCTGCTTTATGGGCCGGTCGTTGGGCAATTTTACGTTTATTAAAAGAAAATATATTATATGATATTTAATATATATATAAATATTTTTTAAATGTTATATAAAGTAAATATTTATATATATATTAAAGATCATATCGGCCCAAAGTGCGTCGGCCCACCGGGCATTTGCTCGGTATGCCAAATTACCAGTCCAGGGGTCTCATTTATAAAACTGTGCGTAGGATTCTTACTAAAAGTGTACGTGCGCCCAAAAGCCTAAAATGGTGTACGCCAAAAGAGTAGAGGGTAGAGTGTAGCGATTGCGCGGGAGCTTGGCGACTGTATTTCCAGTTTTTGTGCGTAAACTTGTCTATACCCTTTAACTGTTGGAAACATAACATATTTACGTGCAAAGGCACGTTGTGCCTTTCGACGTACATGTTAAAGAATACAGGATCGAAATGAGTTTTTCGCTTGCCGTCCGCAATGAATGGACAGTGAAAAGCACGGTTTATTCTACCATTTTTTTGTACTTGATTATGCGTAACTGCTACATTTGTCATCGTAACTTCTAAACAATTGGAATTACATACATATTGTATATATAAATCACAAGAATAATCAGTAAAAATACAAGTTTATTAAATAAAGTGATTTAATAAACATTTTTACGTTTGAATTTGGCAGGGTAGGCAGTGCCTACCTTGCCTACCCTGACTGCACATCACTGGTTGTGTTGTGTATTTACCATGAAATTTGGATGGCAGCCGAAATTGTGCTTCTGATGTCAGGGACTGAGTAATGCTCTGTAGTGCACTTTTGTGTGTGCATATGGTTGTGTGGATGTGTGTGTGTGTGTGTGTGTGTGTGTGTGAAGCTTGGATTTCTCAGACAATAGGCAACCCCCTCAGCATATTTCCTATGTGAGAATTGAAAAGAAAAGAGGGATTTGCAAAAGAAAGAGAAGGGACAATAGAATGAGGCATGAGAATGAGAAACATGGCGTGGAAGACAAAGGGTGGCAGGGACATAATTGGATTGCACACAGATACACGCATAGATAAACAATGGCTCTATTGATCAGTACAAAGTGCCATCCTGCCTTTTGCATTGTAATATAACTTGATCCTTTTGATCCTTGTTTAAAATAAGCACAAAAGGAGTGAGTTAAAGTGTGTGTATGAGAGTGAGAGAGAAGAAAGTGACAGATTGAAGGAGAGAGAGTTTGTGCATAATGTATCACTGTGCTATATGCAAGACTCCAATTTCATGATTTTCCAGTAGGGGGTGTCTTTCTTCAAGACAATTAATCTCTCGCTCTCACCAACTCCAAATCCAGACACGTTGATGTCCATTCTTTGTATACTGACTTGAAGAGCTATACATTCAATTAGAAATAGGGATGAAAAATTAGAAAAATATGGTCATATATCAAATCCAAATTCATTTTAAAGGTCAAGCCATTATGAAAACATCATCCTCGCTCTCCCTATCAAACTCATCTTACTTTGCCTTCCATGAAACAAGCCCACCAATGCTCTTTCCCAATGCTCTTTCTCTGTTTCTCTCTCTCAGTTTCTATGTCTCTTTTTCCTTCGCGATCTCTCTCCCTGCCCCATCTGTATTTTTAGCCCAGTCCCAGGGAACAGAGATTCCCTCAGATCTGTGGGGCTGAAGAAAGGAGATTGTCTTGGATATGTCAAAGTCTCCACTGCTCCGCTTTACAAATGGAAAAAATAAAATAAATTATGAGCGAGACAAATGTATTCACATGACATTTGTTTAATACAACAAAAAAATACATTTAGATATGAATATAAATATACAGTACAAATATAAAACAGTTGTATGTACAACACCAAGTAATATAGGGCAGACGAACATATATTTTCTGTCACCAGTGGGAGTGACAAACAAAACAACCGTCCACTTGGTTAAACACTTCCCTCACTAGAGAGGAGAGGTAGATTTTCCCTCTTCTCTGTTGCAGCAGATGGTAAAAAAGGAATCCCATCTCTACAAACAAACAAAACGCAGCCACATTCCCCTATAAGTGCCCTCATTCAACAAGTCGATTATAATCCGGTGTCACAAAGTAGAGCTACATTGCACACACTGCATGGCGACAGAAGCACTCAGCTGTACACACACTGTACATGCATGTGCGAGTTTCACTTGAACAGTGCAAGTGTAGGTGTGTGTGTGTGGCTGAAACAACAGCCTTACCGACGGGAAATCAGTATTCCTGGCACGTCACTAGCTCTTTGCGGTCTGTTTCTCTCAATGAAAACGCACCCCTCAGCCCCTTGCTGTTCCTTCCCCCTCTATCTATATCTCTTGTCTTTTTATGAATGCGGACAGAAAGAGGAAACACCCTCTCCAGCCAGTCCACTTGGAGCTCATACACGCACAAAACCATCAACCCAGCTGGATAGATTTCTGTCAGTTTCATGTAACAGTAACCTTGCTATTTCTAGCCTCTGTGCATTAACAGGAAACTTCATATATGCTTCAATCCGACAGTCACCATGTCCATTAGGTATTGTCTTTGTAAGCAGAAATATTCCCTCTTCCAAATCCTGCAGTCAGAATGTGCTATGTAAGAATGACCTGCACACTGGTTTGGTAAGGAGATAGAGAGAGAGAGAGAAAGAAAGAAAGAGAGAAAGACAGAAAGAGAGAGAGAGAGAGAGAGAGAGAGAGAGAGAGAGAGAGAGAGAGAGAGAGAGAGAGAGAGAGAGAGAGAGAGAGAGAGAGAGAGGAAAACAACGTCACCAACCTAAAAGGACACTTCTCTCTGTCTCACACTGACCTAACATGCTAGAAGAAAAATATCTTAGATCTTGGAATAGTCTTGGATGTTCCAATGAGGTTGTCAACATCAGGACACACCCTGGTTATGTTTCTCAGTACAGCAGAAATACACAGCAATACAAGGAAACACGACCAATGGCTGGGGGAGTAAATGCTATTTATCAGCCAAGTTCAGCTGCGAAGGCACTGTGTTCCTTCCTTGTGGCCTGGTGCCCAGACAATAGTCTTGTTAGAACCCGGAAGGCACAGATCACTATCTGAAGCTAACTTGACATTACCACTGTGACTTCCAGTAAAGGGGCATGCTAGAACCTCTGAATAATCATTTTCTGTTCAGGAGGACTGATGCCAATCTGGCCATGGACAGAGCCTGCCTCCCCTTTCACTCCCTGCTTCTCCCTTGATCTCTCACTACTCAATATGTTGGGTCAACTAAGTGAAAGCTGCATTAGCTACGACCTACAATTGAGCATGCGCACAGGTACGCGCGCACACATAGAAAAACAGCAACATATTCAGGGCAAGGCAAAGCGTGACAGCTACTGATCTATCTATGTCTACTACACTATAAAACAGGCAGCCCACACAGGCAGGCAACCAGGCAGCAAGGCAGGTAGGGAGGCCCTGTGTGGCAGGCTGATCTACAGGGAAGTCTTTGGCACTGATCACGGCTCCTTAATGCATGGGCACATTTTGCCCAAACGAGTCACAGATCTACGAAGCTGGATCAATACAGTGCTGATCAATGGTAGTCCTCAAGGGCTTCCGTAAAGGCAGACTCCCTCACAGACAGAAGTCCAGACTGCCTGCCTTGTCTCAGCACACACATCGCCCAGCCCTTTTGCATTCTGACACCCCTAAATCATTAAGACAAGCTGTCAGAGAGAAAAACAGCGAGAGAAACTCATCATGCCCGTCAGCTGTGCTCAGTCACACAGGCATGTGTAGAGAAAGTGGGGTGGTCGGCCGGTCATTTGTTCGTTCTCTCCTTTGGGAGACGGTGGACACAGCACCTCAGCACATCAGAGAAGAGAGGGAATCCTCCACGTTTACGACATAGATGGTCGTCAGGACAAGGCAGTAATCCAATGCACCGGAGTCTCCTCGCCAGAGACCCGTTTGCCCAGTCTCGCTCAGAGAGAGACCTCGTCCGGAGGAGGATAAGCAACAACAACAAAAAACCAACGTTGAGTGCTGGTGAGGTTGTGTGTGTGTGTCCTGTACATATGTGTGTTTGAACGCGTGTGCATGCGACCTGCATGCCGGTTCTCCAGGTCCATCACCTCAGGGTTCCGAGAGACATAACGAGACAAAAGAAGGTGGAGGGAGGGTGAGAGAGGAGGAGGAGGAAGAGGAGGAGGGAGGAAGTGTATTAAGGGTGGTAATGGAGGGAGAAGTGCTGCCAGGGGAGTGGAATGAGGGGGAGGGAGCAGCAAGCGAGGGGGGACATTCTCAGGAGAGCAGATGGAAACGGGGGAACACACAGAGCCTTTTTCCATGATCACTCGTTCAAGGCACTAGGCGAAAAGGGGGATGGGGGGATGAGGGTGAAGTGTCCGTCCCGTGGCATGTCCCTCCCACCCCAGGGAGAGTGTCCTTCAGTAGTTCTGGTCCAGCAGACCGGTGAGGTGAGGTCCCCTCTCCCCACAGGACAGGGGCAAGGCCAGGAGTCAGGGGTGTATAATCCCCCCCCCCCCTCCCACCCTGTCCCTTTTTCATTTCTCTCCGTGAAACTGGAGTCCAACTGTGGGGCACGTGAAGTCTAATTCCTCTGTGTCAGTCTCGTCTATGGCCCTCGGGTCTCTCGTCCATGGCTTACTACAAGGAGTCCTCTCTGAGGCCTCAGAGGGCAAATCCATCTACGTGCACACACGCAGGAACGCAGGCAGGCACCAACGCACACAGACCCTCACACACACACACACACACACATCAATTCACATACTGTAATATTGCTGAGACAGGTCACAATCACTCTACTTAAGACAATATGGTCATTAGGTCATCAGGGAGCAAGTCCCAAAAATATAGAACTCTTTCAGACTTCCCAGAATCTCACACAAACACATACACACACATTTCCCTTCCCAGGCAGCTTCTCCAGCTTCTCGTCCACACAGCTGCTAGTAAGATCCTGCTGGACTCAGGTTCCACTCTCCCGTTGCGTAAAAAAAGCCCAACACATTGCTACGGTGTCACAGGACGAGTGAATGACGTGGGCCACTGACGCGGGTCCACTCCTCTTTCGACCCGGTGTCGGGTTGCCCTTGGACGGTCACCTGTCCCAGCAGGAGGAATGCTGCGACTGACGCGGCTGGTGACGGCAGCACTGACTCCAACAGCAGCTCCGCATAGTGGGTTGTGTGGCCCGGCAATCTTCCGTTGTGTGTGTGTGGTTGCGTGTGTGTGTGCGGGTGTGTGTCTCTGCACGGAGGTTGTTTTGACACTGGACACCTGCTGTCTGGCCGTGGTGAAGCGAGTGTGTGTGTGTGTGTGAAAGCGATGGTTTGAACCCTATTGCCAGTCCAAAGCCATGAACTCCACAGTTAGCCTCCTTACATCCTCGGTGATCCGTTTGTCAGTCCAACTGTCCGGGAATCCCAAACCTATGTTGTCTCCAGTCTTCCTCCTGAACTTGGAGCAAGGCAGAGCTCCATGATAAAGACCTAGGGGAGGAAGGGAATGGAGTTAGTGGAGAGTGGAGGAGGGGGGTGGATGGATGGATCACAGGTGCTAGCCTAACCCGGAGCTTCCTATCCTGGGTCGTCGGTCTGCTGGTGTCCCCCGTGTCCCAGGCCAGTGCTCATAAGGGGCACTGCTCCGAGGTGAAGGAGCCCCCTTCTTTCTTTTTCCTCTTCTTCTTCTTGTGGACGGACCAGCAGGCAGTGGCCATCAGCACCAGGACCAGGCCGACCACCAGCAGAACCACCGACACCACTTTGGTCTGAGGTAGGTCGTTGTACGTGTATGTGACCCCGGTCCCTGACACTCCGATCACCAGGGAGATGATCCCAAAGGGGAAGATGCAGCGGTACCAGGACTTCTCCATGCCGCCCGTGGCCTGGGACAGGCGCTCCAGGGAGGACAGCACCTCCGGGACCTTGGGGCCTCCCGCCTCCAGGGACAGAGCCTCCTGGCCCGGGTTGGCTTGGGGCTGCGGCTGGCAGGCCAGGTGACCCGTGGTGCAGCCCATCCTGCTGCAGCCGGGGGGTGGGGGCTCTAGGGACTGGACTGGGGGGCCGCTGCTCCTGCTGCTGGGGCTGCCTCCCGCAGTGTCCTCAGTGGTCAGCTTCAGCTCTGGCCTGGAGAGAGAGAAAAAGAGAGCGATGGAGAGATAGAGATGGAGGTAGAAAGAGAGAGAGAGGGAGGGAGTAAGAGAGAGAGAGATGTCTGTGTGAGAGAACACAGAGACTGGGTAGGATCACTGTCGTGAAGAGTGGGAGATCAATAGCTAGGTGCAGGAATCCACTCACACTCTCCCTTTCTCTCCCTCCCACTCTGGCTGTCTCTCTGTGCTCTGCCTGCTGTCTCTCTGGCAGCACATTGTACACTCTGCCGAGGGGGCTGAGAGGGGATTTATAAGGAGTCGGGAGCAGGGGCGGAACCTGGAGAGGGAAGGGGTGGGTCCAAGTGTCTGATTGGCTAGTGGCGCCAATGAGTACAGGAGGGAGGACTGGAAAGGGGAGGGCGGAAGGAAGTTAACTGCTCCCACTCCGTCTGGGTCCCCATCTTTTCCCCCAGTCTGCATCCGATTGGATGCTATCGAGTGATGTTGTGAGCGGAGTATCACCAGTGTGGAGAGAGAATCGAAATGCTGCCTCCAGCACATCGATGCAGGCCATTGATTCAAACGATGAGAAGGAAATGGAAAGAGGCCACTGAGCTTCTCTATCCTCACCTAATGTCCTCCCTCTCTTCCCCTCGAGAAAGGGGGGAACGAGTGAAACAACTGTAACCATACTGACAATGTACAGCCTTTGCCACACACACACATACACCCACACACACGGTAATTAGAAAACAAAAAGGCACTCCCACTGCATCACAGACTCCACACACACGCAGAGCACAGCCCACACACAATCTCCCCCACCAAGCCTTTAGTCATGCTCGTTTACGTTCACAAACATCCCCTTAATCTTTTTCCTCCTTTATTTTTGTATTCCCAAATGTTAAATATTGACAGGTTTCCAGCACACACACACACAACCACACCACATACACAAATTGGATCATACTATGAGTGCAATGAAGGTTTGGTCAAAATAGCTTTTTTATGGATGTTGAAATGGCCTGCACGTGTGTGTGTGTGTGTGTGCGTGGTCCATAATGGGTTTAAACCCCTCTACATTAATAGGAGTTGATACCCTGAAACTGTGTGTTAAATTGAGAGCCTCTGGCAATGGTGCTGTAGAACAGCCTTCCCTCACACACACACAAATGCATTTTACATATACGTTTGTTCACTCACACTATCTGCTCACTCACTGTCTCTACCTCACACACACACATACACACACACACACACACACACAAATGCATGAAATAACACAAATATAAAAAGCATCAGAAGCCCCCTGCCTCATTCTCTTCCGCCCACACACACAAACTGTGCTGCCAAAGGCAAAATAGAAAGAACATATAGATGACAGGGTACGTAATCCCAACACATCAGTCCCTAGAGCCGTTTTCCTCTGTGAAAATCTAATCAGTCCAGGCAGTTTTCCACCCCCCCCTAAGCCTTCAAATCCAGTCACTTCCACATCAGTCCAGGGTTGAGATCCTCTCAACCCTGTCTGCTGAAAATCTCCTTTTCATGCTGTCTGGCAGCCGGAGCAGATGGGAGCCATAAGAGTATAGGTGAGTGGTCAGTCAATAGCCAATGGCATGTCTCTTGTATACACACATAAAAGAACAACACAAAGCCTGGGACTGTGCAGTAGGAACACAATGAAGACAATGGATTCTATTCTAATTTCCTCCCTCTAAACCATTTTCCAAATCATTGAGTCGACATAAATGGAAGGAAATAATCATCTTTGAATAGGGATTGACGACACAGAAGGGACCAAGTTGACGATGCTACACACTCAGCCATATTTAAATAATTTCACTTAGTCTAGTGTCTCTCAAGCCAGCCCTGCAAGAAGCCTCAACATAATAACAATATACATTAATACATAATACATACACATCCATTATACATAAGGCCTGTGATTAGATAATTGCACCTGTGGAGTGATGGCCCCATGAAGGGGCTGATGAAGGCGGCTGGATGCGTGGCAGCCTTAGAGTGTGCGTGTGTGTGGTGGATAAGTGTTGGTGGGGGTAATAAAAAAAAACTAATACAGGAAAATTGATGGTCACAGTGACCCAACGCTCCCTGCCATAATGCAGTGCAAATGGAAAGCCATACAAAGGACTTGAGAAGAAAAGAGAGTCCGAAAGAGAAGAGGAGGGATGAAGTAGCGAGAGAAAAGATGCTAAGACGGAGGGAAAGGAGACAAAGGAGAGAAAAGACAGCTGAAAGAACAGAGAGACGAATGAAAGGTAAACATGTGGGATTCCTGGTCTCTCTCTGGGGTTTCTTAGGATTTCTTTGTATCCCCTAAGGCCTACTAATCAGAAAGCACAATTGGCTCCAGGCCTTTTCATCTATTTAGATCACGTAAGAGTTACAGGAATCGGACAAAAACAAGCTGGGAAAAGGAGAGTGAGAGAAAGAGTGAGTGTGACACAGTGTGCATCAGATACGGTAAATAAAAGGCTAGCTACACGGAACCCAACGATCTATAAATCTCCACACTGTCAGACATCTGTGGCCTGGGTGTGGCCGGCTGGCTGTTAGGACTGCTTGAGGGCGGGCCTGGTGTCAGGCGTCTGGGTCAGAGGAAGGCTACAATGCGTGGGCCGCTCTCCCTCTGGGAGCGCCGTGTCGTGCTGACGTCAGCGCTGCAGGGGCTGCTTTCCTGTCTCACTGGCTTCACACGCCCTGGTCTCAGAGCACGGGCCCAGAGCCCAAGGAGTCTGGCTCAGTTGGCCATCCACATTTACACTGGGACTGACTCCCAGAGGCCACAGTGATGGGCTTCTGGAATGTCAGAGTACGTGATCAGGGCACTTTCTCACCAAATCAGAGACCAAAACCGAAACAGATTAGGCGGTACACATGAACGCCAAATTAGCAATGACATAGTTTTCTTACACGGGAAGCCATAGAAACCATGTCCTTATGTGCAATTGTCTTGTCAGCGGGTGAGAGAAAAAACTACATCCCTGGTTTGTGTAGCAGATGGTAATACCTTAACAGCTCAAAGGAGAAATTGGTGAACATGATCAAACTGAAGGCCCTACGGTCATTTAAGATCCCTGTGCTCGCTTCAAACGTCTCTTCACTCTCTCCACTGTTTCTGACAGGAGAATGTGCTCATCCCAACCGATGGCGTCCGGAGAAGCTGTCCCTGGAACGCTTCTCCCTTGTGACTCATTCGCCAGGGATATCTGTGTGTGTGTGAATGTGAGCGAGCGCGAGAGCTGGTCCAGCGGGGCGCACCCACCCACAACCCGCTGTGTGAACCCAGCGCCACCTGTCGCCCAGTCTGCCGCAGACTGAGCCATCCTCACGTCATCTGTGGGCACATGCGTCTTTCTGTTCTCTCCTGCCCCCCCCCACCCCCCCCCCCCCCCGTCCTACAGCACGGCCTCACATCTCTGCCGTCGCCTCGCCGTTGGACAGACCCATAAATACATACTTTCTTAGATTAGACACAGAGCAGAGTAGAACTCTATTGATCCATGAGGAGGAAATTGTACCGTTACAAAATATACAATACCTACAAAAAAGAAGAAGAAAAGAAGTCATGCCAATGGCTGAACCGTACATGCCTGCTAACCCATACTCGATGCCAGATATGTATTGCCCATGGAGCATCTGCCTGATAGATGTAGACACCATCCTTCAGTCACCCAAAAATACAGTTCAGCCACAAATCGAAAGCCCACAGCACACATACATACAAAGGGTTGTGTGTAAAACCCACGTGGTGGAGGTGGCAGGTGAGGCACGCTCTCCTTCTTACTCACTCCATGCATTTGGTTTTAGCTTGTTATTTGTGGTCGTAGAAGCCCCGTTGTTTCGAGTGTGAAGAGCCCCCTTTGTTTCTCCTTCCCACACCCAGGCTTCCCACCGAGCTGCTGGCCGGAGCACAGGCCTCCCTGCACTGCTATGAATCAGCCTCCTCCTATAAAACAGATTAGTCATCTGACAGGAGCTCCGTGATTCCTACTGTTCTGACGGGGCTTTGTATAGACTGTATCGGTAAGGGTACCGAGTTATGGCACTCAAGGTGTTAATGTGTCAGATATATATTAGTTATTTACAGTTTGGATTTAGAGGTAGCACAGTGATTTCATCTAGGCACACACAGTATGTTATAATAGAAGCGCCATCTGCTGGTGCAGACAAGACTACATAGAACACTTGACAGACTTTTGACTCAAACTTTTTTTTTGAGAATATAATATAGTTAAATTAATAACAAAGTCACATTAAGTTTGAAACTGATTTCTGGTCCCGCTTTGGTGTTAAGCAAGATTTACATCCATACGGCCATGATTGTCCTCCCACTTGGAGAGGCCTTTAATGGTTGGGCTTGGTATTGAAGAATGAGTCATCGCAACTCATCTTAGTGTTCTGCTCACTTCAGACTCCTGTGTAATAGGCCCATAGTCAAGGGCCAAGCATTAGGCACATAGTTGTAGGTATTCTGCTAACTTGAGACTTCTACATTTTTGGTGTAAATGCACCATCTGCACACTAGGCTCATTATCTAGCTGTAACTACCTTGGTATTTAACCACGTTTTAGGTAGGCCTACATCTCTGTATTTTGTATTGTATTAATTATGTATAACACAATCCGATTTTCTTGCATTAAATGTATTGATTACGTTACCAGTATAATATTGACCTAATTTGAAAGTTACTGGTTATCTACATATTTCTACTATGCTTGGTTGGTTCTATGGTATACATTTCCATCAGTTGACCACCAAGGTCAAAGCCCCGATGAAGCATAAAACAAAGGACCCCTTAGTCCATTGATAAAAATGCCTGCATTGAAACACATGTCCAAACTGGTTAAAATGGCAGATTTATATCATATATCCATCAGAAAACACACTGGCACTCAGAATAAATACATTTCACATCCCACACACTTACATGGATCACAGTTCCCATGGCATCCTCTCAGTGTCCAGGACTAAGATCTATCATTTATGCTTTGACCAGTTGATAGTCTGCATGCAGTGTGCAACACAACCACAAGGGACAGTAAGACGTGTTCAGGTGTTCACGTCCCCCTTCTGCAAAACAGCCTTTCTGCGTACTCGTGTTTATTTGGTGCGTGGAATATAAATCCAGCTTTAGCCGGGCTCTGTGTCGAGGACCAGGGCAGGAAACTGCTCCCCCCCTTCCCCCAGCAGGGCGTAGATGTCCCGGAGCAGCGCTGGGGGGAGCTGTGCTGGCCCAGAGAGCATGGAGAGCAGGCACGGGCACAGGCTGCCACACAGAGCCTGCCCGGAGGGGGGGGAGGATATGAGAGGATAAGCGGTTAGGTGCTACATCTTTACTTATGATCTCCCAAAAATATGTCCGTACCTTCAGTATCCTGGGTTCTATTCTGTGTGTGTGCGACTGAGTGGATGTATGTTTGTGTGTGTGTGCGTGTGTTTAACTGGGTGAGTCCCACCTCCTGCAGGTGTATCTCCTGCTCCAGGAGCTGCAGGCCCAGCCTCAGCCCCTCCAGCTCTCGGAGCTCCGCCGGGCTGCTGTAGGTCACGATGGGGGGCAGGGGAGTGTTCGCCACCCCCTCCCCCACCTCCCCCCAGCCCCTCCCCCTCCTCCAGATGGGGCACAAGGACCCTCCGGCAGGCCTCCATCGATCCCATGCCCCCCACTCTGACGGAAAAAAGAAATAGGGCTATTTTTAGAGTGCCAGCGTGAGCAACCAAAGCCGATTTTCTTTTTTTTTTTGCGTTGTGCTGCCTCAGCTTTAAATAGTCAGGGGTCTGGGCGCATCAGCGTGGGCCGCCTCGGAGCTCTCCGTCAGGGAAAGAACCTAGCTGCGGCCCCCGGGTCACACTGGGGCTCTGTTTTCATTTTCCATACGTCAAGAATGAGTGGCTTCATTAGCTCGTTAGCGCAGGGATGTTCTCTCCCCGAAGCTAGCTTCCCAAGCCAACAGGCCTCCGTTGCTTTGGAACTACCCTTCCTAACAGTAGAGCGATGGCACTGGAAGCAAAACACCCCGAATCATATGACGAGACAGAGAAATATGATGGGTTGTAAGCGATGCATGTTTCTTTACATTTAGCCTAACAACTAAACAGGAGGGACGCTTTAGTGGTAAAGGCCAACTCAATGCAGTAACCTCACAGGAGTGTTGCAGCTCCCGACCAGGTCATTCTACTTGGATTTCTCACAGATGGCACTGGCACATGACCCTTCACCAACTGTGCATTGAGAGCACTGACCTTCATCAAGCTCCCTGCTGCATTATAACTGGTCAGTGAGCCACTGGTGGAGGCTGTGAGCTCTCCACGGACTTTGATTGTATGGATGGAGGGCAGGCAGAATACAGCACTCAACATCCTGTTACTGAATAATTACCTGAGACATTTCCGTGAACAGATTATTTTGAGGGGGGATGAATAGATTGCACCTGTAGCTCTTAATTTCATTTCTAATTTCTCAAGTTTGCTCGCATCGGAAAGCATTTGGACCTTGGTCCACGGCTGGACTGAGTTAGTGAATCAACTTGATTTCTGATTCAGCGTCTCACCACAGCAATCCGAGTGAGGGTACTTTAATGAGGCCAGTTCGGTCCCTGAGTGTGTACATGAGTGTGTGTGTGGGAGGGACTGCAATCACTACCTTGTCTCAGCTTGTCTGCTCGCTGCTGAAGGTCTGTCACCATCTTTTCTAGGCCGCCCAGCATTAGCCAGGACTCGTAGTTCTTCCATGCTGCCACACACACAAAGACACCAAGTTACATTCCCTCTATAGGTCCTCAGTTTTCCCATAAAACCATGTATGTACACTCCCCCAAAGGATTTAATGTGGAAATATCCATGTTACTACTTTATTTTAAATGAAATAACAGTTGCTTATTCAGCACTAATTAAGGACAGAAGACTATTATTATCTGGGCATAAAAACATGCCCAGATCTTATGAAACCAAAGAGTTTCAGCAGATAAAGAGTGAAGCAGCTAGCAGGTTCAGAGAAATGAGATGTTAGAAGTCAAAAAAGAAATCACAACTCAAAAATAGATGACTAAAAGCTCCCGTGTTGGGAAAGATTGCTTCACCTCACCCCCAACTGTTATCTGCCTAGACTCTTCCTTTCTTATCCCCCACCAATCTGTCGTTTACTCAGCCCCCTCCTTGTTCTCCCTTTTCATCCCTCACTCCCTCCCATCACACCATACATTTTTCCCTCTCTCCCTCCCCACCCCAGCTGGTACCTGGCTGCCTGCCACTTCTGGAGGTCTGGTTAGCCAGCAGAAGCTGAGTTTGGTAGCAGTGGGTCAGGTTCTTCCCCAGTCCAGTCAGTGTCTCCATCTGGGCCCGGATGTCTGCTGGGCTGCCACTAGGCCACTCGCTGGGGAACTGGCACAAACACATACAATGAAATATATGTGCATATATATATACACACACACATACAATGAGATATATGTTTATATATACACACACACACACACACACGTGACCTGTTGAGACCAGACAGGCACTGGAGGATACAGAAGGTCATTCTCTCAAAGCATAGTATAGTGTAGCGGAATGGAGTCTGTGTGAATCTGAATATCTGGCAAAAGCTGACACTGACTTTGATGCGTGCTAATTTGTACCAAGCGGGCTGTGTGAATGAGTGGGAAGCAAGCTGGTTGATTAGCTAGCTGTCAAAGACCTATTGAAGAGAAAGGACTTGGATACCGTGGCTCTCATTTGCTCCGCAAAGCGAGTCTTCTCTGGCACTGGCTTGAAATGTGTTTCCATTACTTTGTCTGATAACCTGAGGGCATAAAGCTTCTATTTAAAAACAGATCATATAAAAGTAGAAGTAGCCTATTCAGTTTATTTCAACATCACAGTCATCAAATTATTTTGAGTCAGATTTACCGGTTCTGTTTGTTCTTGAGAGTCCTCCATTTAGAAAGCATCTGGGAGGATATTCTGCCAGACACAAAACACAAATGAAACAGATTGTTGGAACAAAGTCAAATTACTACCTCTCACAGATCAACGTGGCATTTCTACATGGACATGCTATACACTGAGGTCTACGTGACTGCAATAGTCATGTATATCGTCACGCGTCATACCCAATCTGTGGCTGTGGAAGGTGTACTGATGTAGACCCCACAATGTGGCAAGCAGACACTGGGTCTTCATGAATAGGTAGAGAGGTAGCTGTGTCTTTGCCTGAGTCTCCAACACACACAGTATACTCAAAGGGAAAGTGAACCGGTTCAACCGTAGCTGGACCTGGGATAGTTGGCTTTTCTTTCATAGACGGGTTAGGCAATCTCTTGCCTGGTTCTACTGATCGTTTCTGGACGGAACCTCTAACCAGGCTGGCTCTTCCATGGTCCAGCTGATGTGACGGCCTCCTCCGCCCTCCTCTTGAGGAACTTGGTACTGGTACTTTTCTTTCAGCAGGTTTGGTTCCTGCTGATTTGTCTTTGGTGCTTCCTGAGCCTTGTACACCACCCTTAGTCGTCTTTTTCAGCGCATCTCCAACATCTTTACGAGGCTCAGTGCAGATGTGAGTTTGTTTGGTGGGTGCGCTGCTGCGTACTCTAAGGGCCTTTTCTAGCACCCTCTGCAGCAACTCCATCTCCTCCCTCTCCTCGGGAGGGAGATCCGAGTCTACACATGTAAAAATAATATGCAGATTAGATTTATTCAAAATCAAAGGTGACACATCACTCTCCCAATACTCATTGTTTATTCATACCCTTGTCAGGAAGATTAGCGGATTCTATTTCTTTGGGTGGCTTCTTTACTGGTCTCCTGCAGAAAATAATCACTCGAGTCAGTGACGTTGGTTAAATTCGGACAAAAATGACAGCTGTCCTGACTACAGATAACTTATTTGCAAACTGTGTGACCCTTTACTGAACTTCCAAGGATGACAAAGCAAGATTGTCAGTTGTACTTACATGGATGCCAGTATCTCTCTGCTTTGGTTGATGTTTTCATTTATCCTAGCTTCTTCAGCGTTGCATAACCTGATAGCCTCATCCACAACACTGAGCAGTGACATTCTACTTAAACAAGGCTGCCTAAAAATACCACGCACCGGCGGTAAATAACATATCACATGATCGTTTCGACTTGAAATAGTTTAACACCGACAAAACAAAGAGTAAAGGAACGATCATTTACTTCACAATGCTTGACACTTCTGAACAAAAACCGCTGCCCAACATTTACTAGTACGACGTAGATGTTTTTCGTAATGCCCCGCGAAAGGATGCGGAAGTAACATAGACAACTAACGACTTTCACTCTGATAGAACTAGATCAAATACTTTAAGAAACATGTATATAGTTTATAATATTTTCTTAAAAACTGGGAAATTATTGTATATTGTATATATATGTATATTAAAGCACGCCACGGATTAAAAGGCTTGGTAGTCAGAGCTAGGTCGACCGAATAGCAACTTTTCAGACTCAATCCCAATGTTGTGTCTCGCTCTCGCGATATTCAGTTTCGATGCTTCAGCCCATCCAACAGTGGACTGCCTACTGTACGTGGTAGTCAGTGGTGTCATTCCTATAGTAGCATTAGATTATTCCCATGCACAACTGTAATTTGCACAGGCATTGCTTTGTCTACAAGTGGCTCCATGTTAATTTGTGAACTCCACAAATGTGTCAGTTGGCATGGCGTCCGCTCTGCCAAGGCAACACGCTGGCGCCAGCGCACAGGCAGGGGCGTAGCCAGGACATTATTTCTGGGGGGGTTAACCCACCCAAATTAGTTTCGGTTAAACAGGCGTGGGAGGAAATTGCCACAATTGTTACAAATCAAGTTCACATACATAGAGATTTATCATGAAAATAATTTTTTAATCATTGAAGAAATGTAACACGCCATAAATCCAAACAATGTAACATAGCTTCGCAGAAAGAAGACCCTGGCCTCGCCAGCAGTGCGCAAGGACCAAGCTTGCGCCCTTAAAATAGCATCTAAATAACGCGCCATTGACTTTAGACTACGTTTTTCCTGGTCAGTGGCGGAATTGTTTTTCTGAAACTGCAAAATAGCACCAAGGAACGTTTGCGCCAGAACACGCCTCCTTTTTTCGCTGAACCGCCCCCGGGAGCGCAAAGTCATTCCCTAATTTACCGACGTCCGTCTGTGGAGGGAAAAGTCCGCTTTGCGTTGAGTGCAAACTAGGAATGATACTTGCGTCGTTGACAAAGTCAATTGCGCTGGGTGCAAGATAGGGCCCTAGCACTCTCGAGGATCATGTGGTTTAATTGTAATCTGTTTAACTACGTGCTCCTCTGGTACTACCAGAGGAGCACGTAGCCCATTGGCACTTATTTGCTTTTTCACAATGTATGCTTCATGTTTTAGCTACCCGCAATGTTTGGGGCTATCTCGCTGTTTATGATCATTGACCTATGCACTTTTTGTAAAGCTCTCTCTTGGAAGTCGCTTTGGATAAAAGGTTCTGCTAAATGAATAAATGTAAATATAGTCTAAGGTACTTAAAAAATATATAATAATATAATATATATTTGATTATGGATATGGATGGCTAATATGGTACTTGGCAGATAAAACATTTCATAAGATTATATTTTTTGCTTTAATTCAGTGTTTGTCAATGTATTCAAACACCAAGGGTGTAAAATTCTTTGAACGCAATAGGAGGACTAGTTGAAACTGAACCTGTAGTCTAGCTCTACAGCTAGTTCAGAGGTTGCTGACACATTGGATGATATGGCACATAAACCAGTCACACGTAAGCTAACTGTTATTGTCCTGGCTATTTATTGTACAGCAATTAACTGTTAAAAAACAAACAACCATGTAATGTAAAACAGTGATATTACAGTAGTATGACATTCGATTTTAAATATATTTACACTTCCTAATGAAAAAAGTTCTCCTGAAGTGTGGAACAATTCTAAGTTAAAAAAACTGCCACTGGAACTCAGAGTTTGATGCAAAATTTATTGGACTCCAGGGTGACAAAGAATCCAACAAACAAGTGTGTTCCCGGGAGCAGACTGGAATATTTCTCTGGACATTTACCTTATATACTTCAAATTTTCCTCCTATTATCTTGTGCTATTTTATTATTGGTAATTTGAACGTGCTTTATCTAACCGACTGTCTAACTTTCTCTCTCAGAACTACCTGCTTGACCCCAACCAATCGGGCTTCAAGACTGGCAACTCCACAGAGACTGCCCTCCTTTCAGTCACCACTGCCCTCCAGTCTGCCAGAGCGGCTTCCAGGTCATCCGTCATCATTCTGCTGGACCTTTCTGCAGCGTTTGATACGGTTAACCACCAGATCCTGCTCGCCAGACTTTCTGAGATGGGCATCACTGGCACTGCACTCCAGTGGATCTCATCCTACCTGTCGGGAAGATCCTACCAGGTTTCCTGGGGAGGCAAACTGTCAGGACCTCGCCAGCTCTCCACTGGTGTCCCACAGGGCTCCGTCCTTGGACCCCTCCTCTTCTCTCTGTACACCACCTCACTTGGACCAATCATCACCTCCCATGGCTTCTCCTACCACTGCTACACTGACGACACGCAGCTGTACCTGTCGTTCCCCCCGACCAATCCGGGGATCTCAGCTAGGATTGAGGCCTGCCTCACAGACATCTCCGCCTGGATGACCGAGCACCACCTCCAGCTGAACCTCGCCAAAACAGAACTTCTCATCATCCCGGCTAAACCCTCCATCTCCCACGATCTCTCAATCACCCTGGGATCTGCGACGGTGACCCCTTCATCCTCTGCCAGGAACCTTGGGGTTACCATGGACGACGAGCTCTCCCTCACGGCCCACATTGCTGCGGTCGTGTAGATTCACCCTCTACAACATCCGGAAGATCAGGAGATACCTGTCTGAGCACTCCACCCAGCTGCTAGTCCAAGCACTTGTCCTCTCCAAGTTGAACTATTGCAACTTGCTGCTCGCCGGTCTCCCAGCATGTGCAACCCGCCCTCTTCAGAGGATTCAGAACGCAGCGGCCCGCCTGGTCTACAATCTACCCAGACGCTCCCATGTTACCCCGCTCCTCATCTCTCTCCACTGGCTACCTATCATGGCCCGTATCAGATTCAAGACCCTGGTATTGACCTTCCGAGCAGTGAACGGGACTGCACCCGTCTACATCAAGTCTCTCCTGCAGCCTTACACCCCCACCCGTCACCTACGGTCTTCTTCAGACAACTGCCTGGTGGTCCCACCGCTCAAGACCGCCCGGTCCCAACACAAGCTCTTCTCCTGTCTGGCCCCCCAGTGTTGGAATCAACTCCCCACCTCCATCAGAGACACTGACTGTCTCTCCACCTTCAAGAAAAGGGTCAAGACGCACTTGTTCCGGGAGTACAACGGTACTTAGGAATGGTTCGCTTGACCCTATGTTAGTTTACTCAAGGATCACAATGACTCTTGCTCAGAGACTTGTTGCTCTTGTGGTTAGTGGTAACTGATTTAAATTTTTTGTACTCGCTGTGATATATTGTTTTTATTATTGTTCCTTGTTTTTTCCACAGGTACACTTGCACTTATAGCAGTTCATGTTGTTTAATTGTAACTTGTTTAACTACATGCTCTTATGGTTCTTCCCTTTGGCACTTACTTTGGTTGTTCACAATGTGTGCTTCATGTTTTGGCTACTCGCAATGTTTTGTGGCTATCTTGTTGTTATGATCAGTGACCTATGCACTTTGTAAAGCTCTCTCTTGGAAGTCGCTTTGGATAAAAGCGTCTGCTTTTATCTAAATGAATAAATGTAAATGTAAATGTAAATTTCAGATGGTCACAGATTCTACGCATCATCACACAATTGGTCCCTTGTCCTGGGGGTTTCAGATTACATGTGCGAAAATGCGTTGGCCCCTCTGCCCTTACATACATTTGGACATGTACAGGCCCATGTTGGGTGTCCACACACCGGCTTTCTCTTTGAACCGAGTCTGTATGTCTTAATTACAATAGGATGCTCACGCTTTTTTACACAGAGAAAGTCCTCAACATAGGCCTAGTGCTGACCTTTGTATGACAGCTCCAGACATGACAGTGGGAGCTCCAGACACACTTCCAGGAGTTGGGCCATAAATGTATGTCATAATTTATGGCTAGGCCTCTACATTCCTTCTAGTGGTCTTTCTCACATCTTCCTCTAACACCAACATCTCACACTTCTATAGTTCATAATCAGTCACCGCTTAACATAAGGTTTCTAATAATACAAAATACAATATAAGGGTTAAATGAGACATTCACTTTCAATCAGATAGTTCCATAATTGTAGCACAAGGGAGTCAGTTGGCTGAGCGGTGAGGGAGTCCGGCTAGTAATCCGAAGGTTGCCAGTTCGATTCCCGGTCACGCAAACTGACGTTGTTTCCTTGGGCAAGGCACTTCACCCTACTTGCCTCGGGGGAATGTCCCTGTACTTACTGTAAGTCGCTCTGGATAAGAGCGTCTGCTAAATGACTAAATGTAATTGTAATCGTAACCCATCTTCATCATTTCAGCAGTGTGATTTAAATGTCTACGTCAACCCCACCCCTGGTTCATCTGCCGAGGTTGCTTACCAGGAGGACAGCAGTAAGGTACTCCCCCACCCCCCCCCACAGACACACTTTGGCCTGCCACACCATTTGGTCTGTATACAAAATGACAAATCATTACCATTACATAGACAACCTTTTTTTTCTTCCCCTGGGCTCGTGGCAGTCAGTCAGATCATTGTTGGGCCCGACCTGCCTTTGTCAGATGGTGTGACGATAACGTCCTAGACCTTAATGTATAAAAACGAAGGACTTAATGATTGATTTCAGGCAGAATAGTAACAAACCAAATATTATACATGAGCATTATACATGAAAAAGACGTTCACATTGTCGACACAGTGTCAAGTGTCTGGACTGGACATAAAAGTATCTGGATTTGAAGAGAGTTGGTGTTAAATGTAGACCGCAAATAATACACTTAATGCATAAGCGTAACTATTTGAAGTCTTTTCACTTTCTTATGTATTTGCTGGTTAAATGTGTTGTCTGTGAAGGAAAAGCAGAGCCTTAATGCTATCGTGAAAGCCTGCTACAAGATAACTGATGCAGCAAAGAGACTTGGGCTCCCTCTGGAAGAGATAAGTGGCCCAGAAAGTAAAAGTAGTTATCACCCAACCTGACCATCTTCTGCACAGTGAATTCACCTTTTGACTGGCGCCCTTAGGAAACCAAACGCTGCACTAAAAGTCTTTCATTCCTTCCACTGTCAGGCTCTTAAACGCTGACTTTAGTCATTGATCAGGAGTGTTACATTATTTTAAACTCGATAATTTGTATAACAATATTTTTGTTTTGTTTTTTATTATTATTATTTATGCTTTTGTTTTTATGTATTATGTGTTGACCTATGTATGTTAATCTGTGCCTGCATGCCTATAAATCTTTTGTGGGTAAGCTGCAAATTGCTGGGATCTATAAAGTTGTCTGATTCTGAAACATTAACATCAAGCTTCTTGACCTTTAACCCAGCAATTCTAGAGGATGTGTTGTGTATAATCACAACAGGACACAAGGATTGATTATTCTGAATGTATCTTTGCTGTACGAGAGCTTGTCTGTTATTTCTCTACCCCTTTCTGCTTGGTACCCAGCCATATTTAGATGTGATCATCTGTGTGCCAGAGCCTCTGCTCTCTGTTGTCCATCTGTCAGAATCCAACCTGTTGAAGGTGACGGTGGAGACAGCCTACTCCGAGGTGTGGAACCCTGCCTTGGAGTCCGACTATGTGGCTGCACTGCAGATACCCTCACAGCCGAGGTAAGAGAGACATTAGGTCATCTTTATACAATGACGAAGCTCCTATCAACATAGTAAACTACTGTGCAGACCACAATGGTGCTTTTTAACTTCAAATATTATTTAAATACTATGTGTGCACATATGTTTTGTTTCTTCACAAAAAGAGGAAACGTTGGTTTTCCAACGGGTTACTGAAAAGTAGGTGGAGAGAGAGAAACTGTAGGCAGGCCCAGGAGGTGGCCTCTGGGGCCCCTTGTTGGCGCCTGGAGCTCAGTTCATCCGGACACCCCATCGAGCTGGAGGATGGAGACCAGAGACCATAGAGGTACTCTAACCTACATACCAAGGTGCTACCTAGAACCATACAAAAGGAAATAGATTTTACCCACAATAGTGTTCTTTCCAAAAATATAAAACATCTCATACTAATAATTCAGAGACCCTTCAAATAAATTATGTGTATTACTAGCATTTATAGGGTTGTGCAAGTGAACCGTTAAGATGTACAGTAAATTAATCCCTTTTCTTTATCACTGTCCTTGTGTTTCCTAGGATAGAGATTTCCGTATTGACGCTGAGACTAACAAAAAGAGAGTGATCTGGGACACAAAGCGACACTTTGAGATCAGCTAAACTCCATTGAGATCCCTGCTTTTGACATATGCAATATCTATAAAAATGAATAGTGTGGCTATCCTTCATCTCGCCAACGCCCTTCTCCTTCCTGCCTTGCTCAGCTTGACCCGTAGGATAGCGAAGAGTCGACTGTGGCCGGTGGAGGCTAGAGGTCCATGCAGGCTGGAGCCCGGAAGGGAGGAAAACCTGGGAAACCTGTAACTGTGAGATGTCACAAGCAAACAGCCACAAAGAAGGTTCAGGCAGGAGGACTCAGTATATATTTACTAATACTTTATTGCACACTATACAATACATGATTGTAACACTTGATTTGGCATTGTGGTTCTGCTTGCATCAGCTCCCTGCCGCACCCAACGGAGACACCATCTCATCCTCTGAGCAGAGAGCAGCGACGCATTCCCCCTACAACAGGAAACAGAACCAAGGGTGGAGGCCGGGGAGGCGGAGGCAGCAGGATGACTGATGTCTATGTCGCACTAGCAATGCATATGCCGGGATACCCCGCTATATACCCCGCACTATTAGGAGGGAGTACCCTGCAGCATAATATGACGCGTTGCTAGTGACGCGCTATGTCTCGCGTCCTCCTTCATGAACCAGCTCTGCTTGATTACAGAGCATCATAGGGTATCATTCAGCATCACAGAGCCTCACAGAGCCTCACAGAGCCTCACAGAGCATCATTCAGCATCACAGAGCCTCACAGAGCCTCACAGAGCATCATTCAGCATCACAGAGCCCCACAGAGCATCATAGAGCCTCACAAAGCATCACAGAGCATTATTCAGCATCACAGAGCCTCACAGAGCATTATTCAGCATCACAGAGCCTCACAGAAGAGAAGATCTGAACAAATCTGAACTTAACTGGATCTGATGAGTCTGTCTGTATTGAACCATCAAAACTTAAGACTCTTCTGATTACTGTTTCTGCACGATGTTTCAAAACTTGGTAACCAGAGACAGCTTAGATGAGATGAGTCCAGGTGGTCTCAGATAGTGTGGTGCTAACCATAGCAGTATGATCTGTGTCCTGTGCTGTGTATTTACAAGTATGAAACTAAATAGCCGCCTCTCTGTGTTTGTGTGTTAGCAAGCTGAGTATGAGTCCCAGATCTCCTTCCACGGTGTGGCTTACATCGAC
This sequence comes from Osmerus mordax, assembly GCF_038355195.1. Lineage (NCBI taxonomy): Eukaryota > Metazoa > Chordata > Actinopteri > Osmeriformes > Osmeridae > Osmerus > Osmerus mordax. Next base: position 5,009,824 of record NC_090052.1, on the reverse strand, counting down.
ATGGCCCCTCTATTGTATCCCGGGGCGAAACGTATCCGAGGAGCTTAACGACTCTACCCCTTCTACGACTCTGAGCTGTTAGATAAGGAGAGGACAGACAAACAAGGGAAAGCAAGCTTGCAGACAGACATGGATGAAAACACTTAAAGACGGAACGTCGTAATGGTGCTGTTTCCGTGACAGTATTCTGTGACAGTATTCTGTGACAGTATTCTGTGTCAGTATTCTGTGACAGTATTCTGTGACAGTATTCTGTGACAGTACAGTACAGCAGGTATGGAGAGGGAGAGGGGCAGTAGGACTGAGGCAGAGGAGCCTGTCAGACTTGACTAGCAGGAGCTGGGGGAGAAGAAAGAGGGTTCAGCATCAAAGAACAGACGTAGCCAATCATGTGGAGTTAAGAATTTTCAGACACAGCAGTTGGCCAGATTGTTATTATTTTCCTGCCAAATGCCACGTCCCTATAATCTTCTCTGTCAGATCAGTCCTGTCCAAATCTGTTCAAGAGTGTTTTGAGGATATTTTATTAATAATTTCTCTTCTTTATTTCCCTTCTTTTTTTAATTGCCACATTACAACTTGAATTGCTCTCAAAAGGAACATTTTAGACATTGTTCATCAAACATCTTATACAGAAATATAGTAATATAACAATACAAACCGCAATGCACAACTATCTCATGGGTCCATTTATCTCTGTTGTTTCTACCGTACTGTGGGCTCTGGTCTCTTGAGAGTATTTTTTTTCCCTGTGTCGTTCCAGCACTTTGATCATAATCAGTTTTTTTTCAGTCTGTTGATCTCTACCTTGCTGAAATCCATCATAAGTGCTCTGACGCTCTAATAATCTCAACAAGATGCCTCTGAGCTACGCGCCAGGCGGTTAACGTGGCAACTCAGTGCCCCCTCGCCCGTTTTCCCTGCTATCACCCATGTGACCTTGTGTGTTTCAAAGGCTAAGCGCAGCATCAGCGTTCTGAAGGAGAGCGCCAGGGCCCCCACCACGCAGGGAAGAGGCCGAGCTCCTTCGTCCGTGGGATCCTGCAAGGCCGCCCCCAGCAAGACCTTCGACAGCCACAAGGGCGGGAAGGAAACCAAGGAATCGTCCAGAAAAGTAAGGCCAGAAAGCAGTCCTGTAAGTTCTGTAGCCTTGTTCTTAGTTACAGTGTGACTCACATAGCACAGCACTTATCAAAGTAGACTCCGGCAGGGCCGACAGAGGCCACCTGTACCAGTGGTCTGTCTTAGATCAGAGCCGGATTTCCCATCTGATTGAATCCGGTTCCGCTGTACAGAAGCTGCTTCCCAAAGCAATTAGCAGTAACAGCAGCAGCTTGTGGCTCCATCAGAGGATGGTGAATCATCTTGTTAGCTCATCTACCCCTCACCGGCACCCTGTGGAGGCGCAGCAGACGGAGAGGAGAGGAGCACACAGCCACCCCACCAACTGAGCATCTGACACGGCAGACGGCTGCCAGACAAATAACAAACTCCCACACGCGTAGACTAACATGCACACACGAGGTGGCATGCGCGTGCACGTGTGTGAACACACGCGCAGAGCTTGAATGTGCACGTGGGCACACACACAAACACCAGCAGACTACATGGGCTCGACACATGTACACACACGTATACAAATGTCCATTTTTAAAGTATTTGTCGAAAAACGTACTGAACAAATTTGTGGCCTCATATGTGACTCATGCTCCCTCGCCCACACATATTTTTCGAATTGTGCTCATTACCATAGAATTTAATCAAAGGCCAGATTTTCCTGCTCCCCAACTGAATTTGCAACTGCCTATAACTGTCTTCAATGATCCATGACCACACTCTAATGAAGAGAAACAGCTGGAAAAAAGCTGAGAAAATCTGCCCTGTGCACCCTCTCCCGCCCCCAGCTCGACATCTCCCAAATGAAGACTATCATGTAGTGATAGTAGTAGTGATGCGTGCTGTGTTATGATATCAGCCAGGGGTCACGGTGAAGCCTACTACAGCTGAGTGTGACCAAGGTGGAGCTAGAGGTCAACTTGGAGGGCAAGGTGAGTGGGATCGACGCCACTGTCACTGAGTAGGATGTCACTACAGGTCCAGTTTCAGTATCTCATTACCCTCCACACTCCTAAATCTATGTGTGCATATGTATGCAGAAGCCCTTGGTGCCCAAGAGGGCTATGGTGGGAATCGGGAATCGGGCTAGTAATCTGAAGGTTGCCAGTTCGATTCCCGGCCGTGCCAAATGACGTTGTGTCTTTGGGCAAGGCACTTCACCCTACTTGCCTCAGGGGAATGTCCCTGTACTTACTGTAAGTCGCTCTGGAGTGTCTGCTAAAAATGACTAAATGTAAATGTAAGAGACAGTCTGAGGAGCTAGCTCCAAGGTACAGTACTGTAACTGTACAGACTGAGATTTAAAGGATTGAGGGGTGTAGGAGGTCATAAGTGTTTATCATTTGATTGGAACTGCCTCGTTACTGTACTCAGAACAGTAACTGTAAGTATGGAAGGGAAGTGAGTAATAGTCAGAAGATAGACAATGTGTGTCTGTCTATTGACAGGTCGAAGGAGCTGCTTATTCCCAGACCCTCCCTGCCTCGCAGACCCGCTGGAGCAGAGAGAGTAATCACAACACACACTTCACAATAACAAAATCCAATCACCATGATGCTAGCACACTTCTCCATTCACTTTGCTGTGTCGACACCTTGTGGCCATTTACCAGCCACTACATGTCTTCCTACTTCCTCCTGCTGGTGTGCAGGAGTGACCAGTGCTGAATGCAGTTGTGTCTTAGGCCATCCAGGGGTACCACAGCCAGATTGCCAGTGTGGCGGGCCAGGTTCTGGAGCATTTCAAGCAGCTGTTTGGAAAAAATGTTAGAGAAATGAAAGAAATATAGTGGAAGCGTTTCTTCCATTGTCTCTTACTGTTTTTGTGTCCGTGTGTGTTTCTCAGTAGTCTGTGGTGAAGATCGTATGGGAGAAGAGGCTGAGGACTGAGGCCTTTACTGACCCTGAGCAGCTCCAGGCATTCCTCAGCCAGCTCCATGTGTTCCTGGTGGATGAGATGCACGTGGCCCTCAACAAGGCAAAACACACATACCACTGTCACCACCTTAAACGTGTTTGGAGATGTGTTCACAGAGACGGTAGCAAACCAGCCTTGTGCCGTGTCACGTTTGTAATCCATTTAGTTCTTTCTAAATTTTTTCCTTGGTCTCTTGTTTCCCCCTCTAAAGACCCTATCAGTGGGTGCCCAGGAGAGCCAGCCTCGCCCGCTGCTAGACTGTGCCCAGCTGGGGCACTTTGCCAGGGAGGCTCAGCTGAGAGGAGACTACCAGCTGGCTTCTCAGTAATACCAGGAGGTGCACTACCACTGACCCTGGCATGAACACACTGCCAACGCCCTCTTCAAACCTATTCATCATTATACCACATGGGTTCATTCACCATTCTGTCCCTCAGTGAACCTACCGGTGTATCAGTGGGCATTTTCTGCCATTTTTCTTCACCTGAATGTCGTCTTGTGGGTGTTTTGCTGACTGTACAGCGGCTAACTCGAGATCGCAATAACCCATCCCACTGGTTTGACTATTTGCTGAGGGCTGACTACCTGAAGGCTCTAGAGTGCTTCCACTACGCTGTGTCCGAAGACCAGGCACACCTGCCCAGGTGAGCAGGCAGCAGAGTGGGGGCCTCTGGCTTCAGCAACGCTGCCACTGCTGCAAAGCTGGGAATGATCACCCATCTTGTATTGGCTAACAGTGTTTCCACCCTGCAGCTTGATGTGTGGGGTCCTAGCAGAGATGGGTGAGCGCCACAAGGAGGCAGAGACCTTCTTTGAGAGAGCCACGTGCGTCAACCCCACCAGTGTGGTGGCCTGGGGCCTCATGTATAAACGTTGCGTACGCACAAAAAGCTTGCGTACGCTGGTTTTCACGCACACAGTGTGATGTATAAAGATTTACTTGACGTGAGAATGTGTGGGCCGTCATGGAAACTTTTGAGCAGACGTGAGAAGGTGCGTACCGTCCGCAAAGTCTCGTCTGGCTCTGTAACATGGCGAATTCTAACTGAAAAGTGCGGAAACTCACCAAACATTACAAAATAAAGTTTCCACTACAGTTTCTGTCATACGTAGGCATAACGTTAGTTATTCAAAAAAAATATTTGGGTTACCTACGGTTATAAAAGTTTGATCATTAATGTGGATGATCACATCAAAATGCCAAAACCCAAAACGGGAAATGCTGTATAGCCTTCTGTTTAATCCGCCACCACTTAATAACTTCTGTTAAACTTGAAGGTGTCAAATGAACGACAAAATCACTCTGGAAATGCATGTCACGCTAACCCTATAGCTGCCATGCTGTTATTATGCGCCACCACTCATTTCTTCATTTAAAGTTTTACATCGGACCATTTGTTCTTAATTTCTGCCATGGTCCGGTTCTCTGAACCCACAGCATTTATGGCCCTATAATAATAATAATGATTTTATTTGTAATGCACTTTACATTTAGTTAAATCTCTGTGCTACAGGTTAAAAACAAGAAAGGGCGCAAATAGTGACAGTTTTCCACTCCGCCGACTTTCTTTTGTCGCTAATACATGATGACAGGCCGCCAAACAGGACACATTTTCTCGCCTCCACCTCTGTTGTCAGAACCTCGATCTCACAGTCACCGTATTTCTTCGAATAAACGCCACAGCGTTTAACGTTCATTTTTGGTGCAGCGTTTATTCGAGGGCGTCGTTTATTCGAAGAAATACGGTAATTCAGACAAAGAAATGACATCAGGAGTGCATTTATAGTTCATCTGCATATTCATTTATGGGAGGAGGCAAGGCGGGGTCAGTGGCTCGTTCACGTGCGGTCAATCTCACGTTGATTGTGATTTATAAAGGAAAGGTGCGGACCTGGCGTATGACCGGTTTGTGAATATTTCTGTGCGTAGGTACTTTTTGAATTTTGGCCATATGCCATCTTCTGGTATGAAAGCTGCGCAATCCTTTATACATGAGGCCCCTGGACTCTGGTGAGAGCACACATCTTCTGTGAGGGACACACAACTGTGTGGAGCATACACTTTTAAAAGGGGTAGCACTATTGTGTGAACAGTAAAACCATAACGATTGTTCATAGAACCATATGGTTCCAGGTACATACATTTACAATTATTCATTCGGCAGACGCTTTAATCCAAAGCGACTTCCAAGAGAGAGCTTTACAAAAGTGCATAGGTCACTGAGCATAACAACGAGATAGCCCAAAAAATATTTCAGGTAGACAAAACCATGAAGCATACATTGTGAAAACCAAATAAGTGCTAATGAGAAGAATCATTAGAGCATGCCGTTAAACAAGTTACAATTAAAGGGGTCATTGACTGTTTTGGGGGGTATTTCACACTTCCTTAAGGTTTCCAAATATGGTATGTAACATTGGTTGGGCTGAAAATGGCCCGGGTGCTGTTCTATGCCCCCTTGTGCTTCCTGTGAAATTGTCCCGGGAAAAAACGCTAGGTTTTCTCCTTTTATGGTATGCTCATAAATATATAGATGAGCTGCGCGCTGATTGGTTGGTTTTCAACGAGTGAAGCTGCGGAGTAGTGATGGAAGGTAGGATCATTTTACTGACTCGGTTCTTTGAATCTCGTTCAGTAAAATGAACTAAACTTAGGGAGTCAGGTGGCTGAGCGGTTAGGGAATCTGGCTAGTACTCGGCAGATGAACGAATCGTTCACCTCCCAACCGTGTGTTCGGATCAATGTTTCGTTCTTCTGCCAACCAAGTCTTCGGATCAATGATTCGTTCAACTAACCAACAAGAGTAACAAGTCCCTCAATAAGAGTCATTGTGTTGCTGGAGGAAACTAACATCAGGTCCAGCAGCGAGTTGCAATAGTCCAACTTGGAGAGGACAAGTGCTTGGACTAGCAGCTGGGTGGAGTGCTCAGACAGGTATCTCCTGATCTTCCGGATGTTGTAGAGGGTGAATCTACACGACCGGGAGACCGCAGAAATGTGGGCCGTGAGGGAGAGCTCGTCGTCCATGGTAACCCCAAGGTTCCTGGCAGAGGATGAAGGGGTAACCGTCGCAGATCCCAGGGTGATTTCCCATCCCCCCAACACTGTCACTCACGACCAGAAGTCAAGACTAAACCAATTCACCTTGGTGACCACAATCGTTTTGTGTTACATATTTTTATTAGCCATTTAGCCACACAATTAGCCACACAATAAAAAAATGTAAAAATGTGCAGGAACTTTAGGCCTATATTTATAATATTATGAATAAAATGTGCGTTATTTGGAAGAAAGTCGAGGTGCAACTGATTTTCAACTGATCTGTCCCCCTCCCCTTTTTTCACACAGCTTCTGTGCACGGCACCTTCTCAGCAAGCCAGGGGTGCCTGCAGCTGCCTGAAGGGGGCACCAATTTGCCAATTCCCCACACAGTCAAATGATAGAAAAGAGAAAACCGCTTCGCGGCGCAGAGATTTTTATTTATTTATTTTATGCTCATGCGCCCCCCACGTGACATGAAAAAATGCCGCCCGCAGATGGTGGAGGGGTTATGTAGTCGGACTGTTAATCAGAAGGTTGCTGGTTCGATACCCGGCCTGCAAAATTACGGTGTGTCCTTGGTCAAGGCAATTCACCCTACTTGCCTCGGGGAGAATGTCCCTGTACTTACTATAAGTCGTTCTGGATAAGAGAGTCTGCTAAATGACTAAATGTAAATGAGACGGGAGAGGAGGCCCCGACGATGACTCATCCTGGGGCTTCTCTGACTCAGACTCAGGTTATTATGTACAATCAATGTGTTTAATAGTGTTAACAATTGGCTAAGATTCTTGATACAATGGATATTAGTTTGACTAAAATACACGAGTAAGAGAGTAATTTGACTTACAGTGGTTTTTCTGTCTATTGTTAAAGAGGATCCTGAGACTAGCTTACAGTCATAGCTGGGAGAACATATTTTATCATGTGGTGGGGGGGGGGGCTTTGGCTTCTCTGAGTTTGTTTTCTCGTTTGAATATTCTAATTTTAGCGTAGTCATCATTCACGCCAGATCGACTTTTGAAATATATTTATTTCTCAAAATCACAAACCACATTTGACATCATATAAAAAAAAAAAAATGCTTTCAACTCATATCATTTTACATTCTCGTCCTGTCAGCAGGGGGTGCGGCAGCAGCTTCAGGACCCCTAGTTCCCCCGGCCATGGCCACAGGTCAACGTGGAGGGCCAGGTGAGTGGGATCGACGCCACTGTCACTGAGAAGGATGTCAGTACAGGTCCAGTTTCAGTATCACATAACCCTCCACACTCATCAATCTATGTGTGCAGATGTATGCAGACTCCAGAACCTACATAATCATCGAAATAGCTCTGGAGAATCCCTTGGTGCCCAAGAGACTGCCAATCCAATCACCATGCCAGCCACTACATGTCTTCCTACTTCCTCCTGCTGGTGGGCAGTAGTGACCAGTGCTGACTGCAGTTGTGTCGGGCCAGGTTCTGGAGCAGTACAAGCAGCTGTTTAGAGCAGATGAAGGTGAGAGATATGGGGATGTTTTTTCCCGCTCTTTTGGCTTTTCTAAGCCACCCTTAAAAAGCAGGGTTTATAGACTCTTAGGTTTAAATATAGATTCAATAATGAATTTTTTTTACGAAAGAAACATAGTGGGAGCTTTTCTTCCATTGTCTCTTACTGTTTGTGTGTCTGTGTGTTTCTCAGTACTCTGTGGAGAAGATCGTATGAGAGAACATGCTGAGGACTGAGGCCTTCACTGACCCTGAGCAGCTCCAGGCCTTCCTCAGCCAGCTGCATGTGTTCCTGGTGGATGAGATGCACGTGGCTCTCAACAAGACAAAACACACCTAGTCACCACCTTAGAAGTGTCTGGAGATGTGTCACAGAGACAGTAGCAAACCAGCCTTGTGCCGTGTCATGTTTGTAATCCATTGAGTTCTTTCTCTCTCAATGTTTTCCTTGCTCTCTTGTTTCCCCCTCTCCAGACCCTATCAGTGGGTGCCCATGAGAGCCAGCCTCACCCGCTGCTAGACTGTGCCCAGCTGGGGCACTTTGCCAGGGAGGCTCATTTGAGAGGAGACTACCAGCTGGCTTCTCAGTACTACCAGGAGGTGCACTACCACTGACCCTGGCATAAACACGCTGCCAACGCCCTCTTCAAACCTATTCTTCATAATACCACATGGGTTCATTCACCATTCTGTCCCTCAGTGAACCCACCGGTGTATCAGTGGGCATTTTCTGCCATTTTTCCTGACCTGAATGATGTCGTCTTCTGGGTGTTTTGCTGACTGTACAGCGGCTGACCCAAGAGCGCAATAACCCATCCCACTGGTTTGACTACGGGGGCCCAGATTATGGGGAAATGCTTGGTTTCCATTGTTTTGATTTATTTTGGAATCACGGAATAACCATATAACACAAATTTACATTTACATTTAGTCATTTAGCAGACGCTCTTATCCAGAGCGACTTACAGTAAGTACAGGGACATTCCCCCGAGGCAAGTAGGGTGAAGTGCCTCACCGCTCAGCCACCTGACTCCCCGGACAAATGGCATAAAGAGCCATTTACTCGTTTGTTTCATTGGCCGTATTATGCATACTGGCACTCGTGAAAAGGAGAGGGGGGGGGAGAGATGTGCAATGATCGGAGGTGTTACTATTTCCGAACACCAGGTGGCAGCAACGACTATCTTTTTTTTTGAGGGGACCCGGGGAAACCTGGCAGCCCGGGAAACTGAGGGGAGCCGGGGGACCCGGGAAACTGAGGGGACCCAGGGGAACCTGGCAGCCCGGGAAACTGAGGGGACCCTGGCAGACCGGGAACCTGAGGGGAGCCGGGGGAACCTGGCAGCCCGGGAAACTGAGGGGACCCTGGCAGACCGGGAAACTGAGGGGAGCCGGGGGAACCTGGCAGCTGTGGAAACTGAGGGGACCCGGGGGAACCCGGCAGCCCTGGAAACTGAGGGGACCCTGGCAGACTGGGAAACTGAGGGGAGCTGGGGGACCCTGGCAGACTGGGAAACTGAGGGGAGCTGGGGGAACCTGGCAGCCCTGGAAATTGAGGGTAGCCAGGGGAACCTGGCAGCCCGGGAAACTGAGGGGACCCTGGCAGACCGGGATACTGAGGGGAGCCGGGGGACCCGGGAAACTGAGGGGAGCCAGGGGACCCGGGAAACTGAGGGGAACCAGGGGAACCTGGCAGCTGTGGAAACTGAGGGGACCCGGGAAACTGAGAGGAGCCGGGGGAACCCGGCAGCCCGGGAAACTGAGGGGACCCGGAGGAAACCGGCAGCCCGGGAAACTGAGGGGACCCGGGGGAACCCGGCAGACCAGGAACCTGAGGGGAGCTGGGAAACTGAGGGGACCCGGGAAACTGAGAGGAGCCGGGGGAACCTGGCAGCTGTGGAAACTGAGGGGACCCGGGAAACTGAGAGGAGCCGGGGGAACCTGGCAGCTGTGGAAACTGAGGGGACCCTGGCAGACCGGGAAACTGAGGGGAGCTGGGAAACTGAGGAGAGCCGGGGGAACCTGGCAGCCCTGGAAATTGAGGGTAGCCGGGGGAACCTGGCAGCTGTGGAAACTGAGAGGACCCGGGGGAACCTGGCAGCCCGGGAAACTGAGGGGACCCTGGCAGACTGGGAAACTGAGGGGAGCTGGGGGACCCTGGAAGCCCTGGAAATTGAGGGTAGCCAGGGGAACCTGGCAGACCAGGAACCTGAGGGGAGCCGGGGGACCAGGGAAACTGAGGGGACCCGGGGGAACCTGGCAGCCCGGGAAACTGAGGGGACCCAGGGGAACCTGGCAGCCCGGGAAACTGAGGGGACCCTGGCTGTTCTGGAAATTGAGGGGAGCCTGGGAAAGGGGGGTTAGGAAGATCTGGTGTCTGGGGGCCAGTGGGTGCAGCTATTGTAATGGCAGTCATTGGGAATGGTCCAGGGAAGTCAGGAAACTGACTGGAGAGGCTGGTGTATCAAAAATACAAGTAGTTTATTTATTACAAGATTAACAACAAATAGCAAACATGAAACAAACATCACTATGGGACCATGGGTAAACTCCGTCCTTGAATGCAGGCCGGCAAATTATGTAAGGATACCTATAGAAAAAGGATACAGACTCAGAATGTGTAATACCAGCACACGGTGAAATATGTACAATTGTGGTGATACACACATATAAACTAAAAGTATCACAGCAAACAGTAAACAGCACTCCAGTGCCCAAGCGCAGCAAACTATGTGAGTGTGGAAACACGTCTGCCCTACACTCAGAGACAAGCCCAGGAGAATATACTATTGCATCTACACATGGCCCAAAAAGGTATAACAAAATCAAACTGATTGATGGCACACGGGTAGGATCAAAAACAGTGGCTAGGACAAGGTAGCCTGGGCCTCCGTTCTATTTCAATTCTCAGAGCCCACAAGTCCTGCTCTCTGTATGTCACTTCTTCACACCAAGTAATTTGATTGTGGAAAACTTCCTCCACCAATCCTTTCTCCCCAGTCACAACGTGGTATTCTGGACACTGATACCTGAAGCATCAGTAAGATCAAATGAATTATTGAATACATAAAAAATTAAGATAGTACATGGAATGTATTCCCCAATTATTATTTGTATTCTCTGGGTGGCATACATTTTTTCTATAATTTTGATAGAGAAAAAATCCCAATTAAACTGGCAAACTTGCATAAGCAGGCACTGCTGGCTTGGGAATTAGCTTATAACCACAACTTTTCACCTCATCAATATTTTGTATGGAATAATAGAGATATCTTGTATGAAAAAAAGTCAATCAAACATGGTTGAACTAAGGAATACTCACTGCTTCTTAATTTCTTAATGAACATGTCAGCTGTTATCATTCTCAGAATTCTTACAAGTGTCAGATTCCTGTGAAACCAAAGGATTATGCAATTATCTTTGATAATTGTCAATAATCTCAAGTAAAATGGTTTAATTGCTGCGATTTTCTGGATATCCACTTGTTGATATAGACTTACAAGCCCCCACTTGCAGTGATACAATATTTATTGGTGATATTACCATCGTCAAAGATAAATGCAGTAATAGATATATTAGAAACTTACTAAAGAAGAATTATATGCTGTGTTCTACTATATTTTGGTCATCTAAATTTGAAGACATTAAGTGGAGAGACGTATGGATAATGCCATTAAAAAAAAATAAACAATTAAGTTAGGGAGTTTTCATTTAAAATATTGCACATAATTTATCCTGTCGAGGGTGTTATTTGAACGTTTCAACTTGGATATGGAAAACTCTTGTGACTTTTGTGGGGGGTTTTTTACGGAACAGAAATTCCTTTTTAGCTCAGACCATGCGCCTTCCAACCAACAGGAGTCAAGGGGGAGTCAGATACACCCTCCCCCTTATATATACTTCCTGTTACTGCTGGGTCCTAGTGCTAAACCGTTACACTAATGCCAGGGTCAGTAGCCCGAGTTATGGAGGAAGGTTTTCTCAAAAAGTCCCAATAATATTCATGAACTCAACGACTGATTAGTGGTGCTGTGTCTTGGTCAACTCTTTAATGGGGTGGAGGGCTGTTGAAGACATGACTACAAACAAACTGTGAAAAGGGATATGGCTTTGTTTAAAGCTTTATAGTCATTCTTAGGTTTCAAGGTTGGGAGTCAGTTGGCTGAGCGGTGAGGGAGTCGGGCTAGTAATCCAAAGGTTGCCAGTTCGATTCCCGGTCATGCCAACTGACGTTGTGTCCTTGGGCAAGGCACTTCACCCTACTTGCCTCGGGGGAATGTCCCTGTACTTACTGTAAGTCGCTCTGGATAAGAGCGTCTGCTAAATGACTAAATGTAAATGTAAGGTATCAAGGCAAATACAGCATATTATATGAGGGTTCAGTATAGTTCAATATGTTGACAAAATTGACCTTTTTAATCTCGTATGTCCTGAAATATGTAAGGATGCATATGCCATCATGCAGTGATGTGACCGTTTTGATGGGAGGTTCTCAAACTGCATTCATGTAAACTATTTTGACTCATGGTTAATGTAGCAGGGAAGTAGTGTCACAACTTTAATTTCCTTCAGGATCAATAAAGTGAATTAATATAATGCTCTACATGAACATTGAAATACAATTTCATTCTGTATTTAATGATTTGCCATTCAACATGAAAAATTATACATTTTACTTTAGGATTAAGTATTGTGGTTACTGTTAATATAAGGCTTACTCCAACAAAAACATGCAACCAAAAAGGTATGCAAGACTTCAGACAAATCTGAACTGTCCTTTTTCTACAGTTAGTTCCAAATCATTTGGAGGCTGCAAGAAGTGCTAAAGTTATGAGCCTTGTGACATTGCTTTTACACAAATTCTGAGCTCCATTTATTAGACAACAACCATGTTTGCATACCAAAGGACCATGGGGTGAAGAACCGCAAAGCTGCCGTTGCTTATACCTGGTAAAACACCTCTTCCAGTAAAGATTAAGCATACAAGGTGGAAGCAGGCCTACGCAATTATACAGTAACATTTGCCATTTTTCTATGGTTTGTCTACGGAAACCCAATTCAATATTGTCCAGAAAGTCAAATCGCGGTGCTTAACACTACCCTGGAAACTCAACTACTGGTCCAATCCAGAGTGAGAAGGTCCTTTTACCAATTGAGCTGTGAATTTAAATTAAGGACTCATGACAAATCAAGCTGGCAGAACTGCATGTCAAACACCCAACAAGTGTAAAACAATGTTTGGATAAAAGTGTGATCACCAACAAGCCATATACAATTGCATCCAGCAAAAATAAAGTTTGCAAACCAGTAAATCAGTGTAAAGGTGAGAATTTATTAAAAGTTGAAGTCAAGTTGCACAATTACGTCAGTAAGAATTGTTGAGTCACTTGCTACGAGTTCTCGGGAGCAGGTGGAGGGAGTGCATCCCTACTGCGAGACCCAAAGCCAGGAATCCTTCTTTGGTCCTCCACACTAACAGTGGAAGACTTGGAGGTACCTGCTGTAGCCGGTGTAACACTCGACTGAAGGGAAGCATCGTCCTTGAACATTATGTCGTACACTGGCTGGACCATCTGCTTACCCCTCTTTCCTTTAAGTCTGAAAAGGGCAGCGTTAACGCAGGGTGGCCGGGGAAGCTGAAGGGACCCGGGAAACTGAGAGGACCCGGGGTAACCTGGCAGCTGTGGAAACTGAAGGGAGCCGGGGGAACCTGGCAGCTGTGGAAACTGAGGGGACCCGGGAAACTGAGGGGACCCGGGGGACCCTGGCAGCCCGGGAACCTGAGGGGAGCCGGGGGAACCTGGCAGGCCGGGAAACTGAGGGGAGCCGGGGGAACCTGGCAGGCCGGGAAACTGAGGGGAGCCGGGGGAACCTGGCAGCCCTGGAAACTGAGGGGAGCCTGGGAAAGGGGGGTAAGGAAGGTCTGGTGTCTGGGGGCCAGCTATTGTAGTGGCAGTCATTGGGAATGGTCCAGGGAACTCAGGGTATGGAGTCAGCTCTACTGACTCAGAATCTGAAGACCCTGGGGGCACGGGAAACTGAGGGGACCCGGGGAAACCTGGCAGCCCGGGAAACTGAGGGGAGCCGGGGGACCCGGGAAACTGAGGGGAGCCGGGGGAACCTGGCAGCTGTGGAAACTGAGGGGACCCGGGGGAACCCGGCAGCCGTGGAAACTGAGGGGACCCGGGGGAACCCGGCAGCCCTGGAAACTGAGGGGACCCTGGCAGACTAGGAAACTGAGGGGAGCTGGGGGACCCTGGCAGCCCTGGAAATTGAGGGTAGCCGGGGGAACCCGGCAGCCCTGGAAATTGAGGGTAGCCGGGGGAACCCGGCAGCCCTGGAAATTGAGGGTAGCCGGGGGAACCCGGCAGCCCGGGAAACTGAGGGGAGCCGGGGGAACCCGGCAGCCGTGGAAACTGAGGGGAGCCGGGGGAACCCGGCAGCCGTGGAAACTGAGGGGACCCGGGGGAACCCGGCAGCCGTGGAAACTGAGGGGACCCGGGGGAACCCGGCAGCCCTGGAAACTGAGGGGACCCGGGGGAACCCGGCAGCCCTGGAAACTGAGGGGACCCGGGGGAACCCGGCAGCCCTGGAAACTGAGGGGACCCGGGGGAACCCGGCAGCCCTGGAAACTGAGGGGACCCGGGGGAACCCGGCAGCCCTGGAAACTGAGGGGACCCGGGGGAACCCGGCAGCCCTGGAAACTGAGGGGACCCGGGGGAACCCGGCAGCCCTGGAAACTGAGGGGACCCGGGGGAACCCGGCAGCCCTGGAAACTGAGGGGACCCGGGGGAACCCGGCAGCCCTGGAAACTGAGGGGACCCGGGGGAACCCGGCAGCCCTGGAAACTGAGGGGACCCGGGGGAACCCGGCAGCCCTGGAAACTGAGGGGACCCGGGGGAACCCGGCAGCCCTGGAAACTGAGGGGACCCGGGGGAACCCGGCAGCCCTGGAAACTGAGGGGACCCGGGGGAACCCGGCAGCCCTGGAAACTGAGGGGACCCGGGGGAACCCGGCAGCCCTGGAAACTGAGGGGACCCGGGGGAACCCGGCAGCCCTGGAAACTGAGGGGACCCGGGGGAACCCGGCAGCCCTGGAAACTGAGGGGACCCGGGGGAACCCGGCAGCCCTGGAAACTGAGGGGACCCGGGGGAACCCGGCAGCCCTGGAAACTGAGGGGACCCGGGGGAACCCGGCAGCCCTGGAAACTGAGGGGACCCGGGGGAACCCGGCAGCCCTGGAAACTGAGGGGACCCGGGGGAACCCGGCAGCCCTGGAAACTGAGGGGACCCGGGGGAACCCGGCAGCCCGGGAAACTGAGGGGACCCGGGGGAACCCGGCAGCCCGGGAAACTGAGGGGACCCGGGGGAACCCGGCAGCCCGGGAAACTGAGGGGACCCGGGGGAACCCGGCAGCCCGGGAAACTGAGGGGACCCGGAGGAAACCGGCAGCCCGGGAAACTGAGGGGACCCGGGGGAACCCGGCAGACCAGGAACCTGAGGGGAGCTGGGAAACTGAGGGGAGCTGGGAAACTGAGGGGAGCCAGGGGAACCTGGCAGACCAGGAACCTGAGGGGAGCCTGGGAAAGGGGGGTAAGGAAGGTCTGGTGTCTGGGGGCCAGTGGGTGCAGCTATTGTAGTGGCAGTCATTGGGAATGGTCCAGGGAAGTCAGGGTATGGAGTCAGCTCTACTGACTCAGAATCTGAAGACCCTGAGGGCTTGGGAAACTGAGGGGACCCGGGGAAACCTGGCAGCCCGGGAAACTGAGGGGAGCCTGGCAGACCGGGAAACTGAGCGGAGCCGGGGGAACCTGGCAGCTGTGGAAACTGAGGGGACCCGGGAAACTGAGAGGAGCCGGGGGAACCTGGCAGCTGTGGAAACTGAGGGGACCCGGGAAACTGAGAGGAGCCGGGGGAACCTGGCAGACCGGGAAACTGAGGGGAGCTGGGAAACTGAGGAGAGCGGGGGGAACCTGGCAGCCCTGGAAATTGAGGGTAGCCGGGGGAACCTGGCAGCCCGGGAAACTGAGGGGACCCGGGGGAACCCGGCAGCCCTGGAAACTGAGGGGACCCTGGCAGACCCGGAAACTGAGGGGAGCCGGGGGAACCCGGCAGCTGTTGAAACTGAAGGGAGCCGGGGGACCCTGGCAGACCAGGAACCTGAGGGGACCCGGGGGAACCTGGCAGCCCGGGAAACTGAGGGGACCCAGGGGAACCTGGCAGCCCGGGAAACTGAGGGGACCCTGGCAGCCCGGGAAACTGAGGGGACCCAGGGGAACCTGGCAGCCCGGGAAACTGAGGGGACCCTGGCTGTTCTGGAAATTGAGGGGAGCCTGGGAAAGGGGGGTTAGGAAGATCTGGTGTCTGGGGGCCAGTGGGTGCAGCTATTGTAGTGGCAGTCATTGGGAATGGTCCAGGGAAGTCAGGGTATGGAGTCAGCTCTACTGACTCAGAATCTGAAGACCCTGGGGGCCTGGGAAACTGAGGGGACCCGGGGAAACCTGGCAGCCCGGGAAACTGAGGGGAGCCGGGGGAACCTGGCAGCTGTGGAAACTGAGGGGACCCTGGCAGACCGGGAAACTGAAGAGAGCTGGGGGAACCTGGCAGCCCTGGAAATTGAGGGTAGCCGGGGGGACCTGGCAGCCTGGGAAACTGAGGGGACCCTGGCAGACCGGGATACTGAGGGGAGCCGGGGGAACCCGGCAGCCCGGGAAACTGAGGGGACCCGGGGGAACCCGGCAGCCCGGGAAACTGAGGGGACCCGGGGGAACCCGGCAGCCCGGGAAACTGAGGGGACCCGGGGGAATCCGGCAGCCCGGGAAACTGAGGGGACCCGGGGGAACCCGGCAGACCAGGAACCTGAGGGGAGCTGGGAAACTGAGGGGAGCTGGGAAAGGGGGGTAAGGATGGTCTGGTGTCTGGGGGCCAGTGGGTGCAGCTATTGTAGTGGCAGTCATTGGGAATGGTCCAGGGAAGTCAGGGTATGGAGTCAGCTCTACTGACTCAGAATCTGAAGACCCTGAGGGCTTGGGAAACTGAGGGGACCCGGGGAAACCTGGCAGCCCGGGAAACTGAGGGGAGCCTGGCAGACCGGGAAACTGAGCGGAGCCGGGGGAACCTGGCAGCTGTGGAAACTGAGGGGACCCGGGAAACTGAGAGGAGCCGGGGGAACCTGGCAGCTGTGGAAACTGAGGGGACCCGGGAAACTGAGAGGAGCCGGGGGAACCTGGCAGACCGGGAAACTGAGGGGAGCAGGGAAACTGAGGAGAGCCGGGGGAACCTGGCAGCCCTGGAAATTGAGGGTAGCCGGGGGAACCTGGCAGCCCGGGAAACTGAGGGGACCCGGGGGAACCCGGCAGCCCTGGAAACTGAGGGGACCCTGGCAGACCCGGAAACTGAGGGGAGCCGGGGGAACCCGGCAGCTGTTGAAACTGAAGGGAGCCGGGGGACCCTGGCAGACCAGGAACCTGAGGGGACCCGGGGGAACCTGGCAGCCCGGGAAACTGAGGGGACCCAGGGGAACCTGGCAGCCCGGGAAACTGAGGGGACCCTGGCAGCCCGGGAAACTGAGGGGACCCTGGCAGCCCGGGAAACTGAGGGGACCCAGGGGAACCTGGCAGCCCGGAAAACTGAGGGGACCCTGGCTGTTCTGGAAATTGAGGGGAGCCTGGGAAAGGGGGGTTAGGAAGATCTGGTGTCTGGGGGCCAGTGGGTGCAGCTATTGTAGTGGCAGTCATTGGGAATGGTCCAGGGAAGTCAGGGTATGGAGTCAGCTCTACTGACTCAGAATCTGAAGACCCTGGCAGCCCGGGAAACTGAGGGGAGCCGGGGGAACCTGGCAGCTGTGGAAACTGAGGGGACCCTGGCAGACCGGGAAACTGAAGAGAGCTGGGGGAACCTGGCAGCCCTGGAAATTGAGGGTAGCCGGGGGGACCTGGCAGCCTGGGAAACTGAGGGGACCCTGGCAGACCCGGAAACTGAGGGGAGCCTGGGAAAGGGGGGTAAGGAAGGTCTGGTGTCTGGGGGCCAGTGGGTGCAGCTATTGTAGTGGCAGTCATTGGGAATGGTCCAGGGAACTCAGGGTGTGGAGGAAGCTCTACTGACTCAGAATCTGAATACCCTGGGAGCCCGGGAAACTGAGGGGAACCGGTGGAACCTGGCAGGCCGGGAAACTGAGGGTAGCCGGGGACCCCGGGTAACTGAGGGGAGCTGGGGGAACCTGGCAGCCCAGGAAACTGAGGGTAAGGCAGAATGTCTGGTGTCAGGGGATCAGTTGTTTCCGGAGCACCAGGTGGAGATATGCAGGATACTGCAAACCGTTGGCCATTCATCAGCAGGACAAGAACATAGACCTCATCCTGTAAACACAAAAGCATTAGTGGAAGACCCAAATATACCGTACACATATTTGTGATCAGAAGTTGGCACTAAACCTCCATCTTGACGCAGGGTTCTTTGTAAGGAGCCCTGATCATCAATCTGCTAGAATGCGATGCCACAGTAAATCCACAAAGTTGTCTAGATGACAGCAGGGGCTCCCATACGTTTGAGACTAAATTTAAGAGTTAACCATTAGTCATTTAGCAAATGGTTGTTGAAATACAGTACATGAACTTTGATTCCAAAAAATGAGCAACTGCTGAAATGTACCTTTTACAGAGAGTGCATCTGCTTCAATATTACCCATATTCAACACCATGCCTTTTCGGAGACAGGAGACTGACAGGCGAGGAGGTGCAAGAGGACAAGACATTGTCATGGATTCCCCCCACAGCTTTAGATGCAGTACATGATCACCACCCTGTTGGAAGAGTAGGCCACTTCTCAAATTCAACCAAATAAAGAGAGGGGTGTGTTTAGTCTGCCATTCCTTCATTAAGAATTACCTGCTCAGTAACATGGCAGCCTTGGTATGGAGCTACAAAAAGCACATCTCTGCGTGACCTTCTCACAGTGAATCCACACTGAGAAGGCATCCGAGTCACAGGAATGAGAGTCCCATCACCTGCAGAAAGCAGATTCTCAGATCAAACTACTCGCCGTTTTCACCGGAACACCACAGAAATGCATCATCGATCTCACCATTGTCAACCAGAAAATGGGGAGTCTTCCCTCCCTTGACCCGCAAGGTCATAGCATCATCAGCGCACTGCACCGAAGGTCCCATGCGATTTAGTTTAGCGTTCATCAACAGGTGCCGAGCTAAAACAGTAGGGATTAAGTTACTATACTGGAGGAACCGCTAAACACACGTTTGCCAACTTGAGGGATATTGTGTATACTCACAAGCCATGCCTCTGGTTTGGTTAGCCTCCCGACCATCTGAATCAAAGGCAAGAGAGCCGTTTCTAGTTATGACGCCAGTCGGAGTGGACTCTTTCGCGTCACGAAGAAAGTCTCTTTTAAATTTGGTCCCAAATGCCGTCGGATCGGTCTCTTCATTTGTTAACCTAAATGTGCTCCCATCTCTAATACTTCCATAGGAAACTGCTACTAAAGAGGTCAAAGTCCTCAGTACTAAGATGCAAAACTGAGCATTATTCCACGGCACCATGTTGAACAGCCTCTCAATGCCGCCCTACCAACATAATATCAATACACATTTCACACAGCTTTAAGATGCTCTCTCAAATTGGACGACCAATCCAATTTGAGGTGGGCAAGCCTTCGTTCCAACGCACCTGAAGTGCAGTTGGATCATCGTTAGACGTGAAGTGACTTTGTCAGTGATTGTTGCGAGTACAGGGGTTTGTACACGTGGATCCTACCAATTGGCAATTTGTTTGGTCAATTTAGTGCTGATGAGCTCATGCCAATCCGACTCGGAAATTGTATAATTATTACTTTCAACATCCAATTATTTCGTTATGTCTGTTTTTGAACTCACCGTTTGCTTCTGAAATATTTATGATAGCATTTTACAAGATTTCATTACGATGCTCACGGCGTTGTACAGATTGCTTTCAGGGTCCGTGTAGGCCTACCTGGTGGGTCCGTGTACCTTGTGGCCATTGGTTTTTCTAATTTGCAACCTGTGTTGTCAAACGCAAAATAGGGCCGTAATATCGTTTTGTCACTTTAGTAAATCGAACACACATTTAAGTATAACGGCTTGTTTTGGTTGTTTCGTTTTTTTTTTCTTTTTATGAAATAACCATATAACACAAATGGTATAACGAGCCATTAATCGTTGTTTTGATTATTCCATATCCTTTATGCTGATATCTGCAAAAGATGAAAAATAGGCATGGAGGCGACTGCAACAATTACCCCTAAGATACTCCCTTCTCTCTACTATCTCACTTGCATGTGCAGATGCTATCATCTGTGCAACGTTTCCCTGTCGGGTAGTTGCCTGGTAGCTTTGCCATGCAACAACACTGTCCCTATGTGTCTGTGCCATCTCGTGCTTGCCAAAGATAAACAATGCTTTCTTCAAGTTATTGCAACCACTACTGACCAAAGCATCATGTTTGATGTTTTTGCCATACAATCTACATGGAAAGCAGAAAGTTGCATTATGGTTGACCGAATATTCCAACCAACTGTGCTTCTCAAACCAGCTTTGGTGAAATGACCTGTTCTGAGCACCAAAGCTGTCCTGTGGGTAGCTCTTCAGCTTAACCTGTCTGGGCCCTGTGTCTTTTTCACTTAAATCATTAGTTGCTGCAGCTGCTTGGTCTGTCTCTTCCTCTCTCTGACTTGAACAGCTTCCTTTTTCTGCCTCAGCCTCTCCTTCTGCATGACCCTTTAAGATAAGTTCAAACATTGAAACATTAACTGATCGAAATCCAGAAGCCGATTTTATGACTTGACATACAAATATAATGTAATAATCTAGTTTAGGCTATGCCTTGGAGTAGCCTAGGCCTGACAACAAATGCCTATACATTTCTACCACAGTAGAAGAAAATAAAAAAACTCCACTCGTCCTTCTAGACCTGTAGACCACTAACATCCATCACACCGGCTCCTTCAGCCCTGTCAACCTCCTGCTTCTCTCTCTCATCTGACTGGGCGAAGCTGCCACCTCTCCTAAAGAATGTTCTTCCATCTGGTCAATGAATTGGATGATATACCGGTACAATAGCGTTATGAGGGACACTATGACATTTAGTTTTCACTAGCATTAAAGATCCTGTAAAGTGGAATTAAAAACAAGTTTCAAGTTCACCACACCACCGAATAATGTGTTATTAACTACCCATCCAAATTCGAATGAAAAAAAACACAGAAGTATGTTAAATTAGGCTTTGAAATCGTAAGAAAATTAGCAGTCTTCTCTGTTCGAGACTGGGGGGGCGTGTCGCCTGAAGGAGCTGAAGCTCGGCCCCCTCGCTGGAAGGCACCGCCTCTCTCAAGTAAGCACCTACGACCCAGATAATGGACGCTACGTCAAGCCAAACAAAACAGTATAGAATTAGAATGTATTTGTGTGATTCAATGAGTGAAACATACAGATGCATATATATGAAATATTCCCCTGAGCTGTAACACAGGAGTAAACATTTACAGTAGAGACAGCAGACAGTGAGCTCTCCAACTACTTCTAGCACATTAGCTACCATTTCACCAAAATACCATCATTCTACACCGAGTAGTCTAATATCAAGTTAGCGGTTTGTATTAATTATAGCAGAGATACCTCTGGAAAAGTTATCTAGTATAATTATAACTAGAGAGGGTACAATTTCTGGGGAAATTGTGGGGTGTGCTTGTGTCGGTTGCAGATGGGTCTGGGTTTTTTTACTGACATTTTACAACTGATATAACTGTAGATTTTATATAAAAATGCATACTTATTATTTATGAACATTTGCATAGATTTAAAAGCATACATCATTTACAATTAGCAGCCTCACATAGTTGAAAAGTTCCATCAGAACGAAGAAATTGGGCAATCCTGTTTAATAATGGCCCTAACCTCTATGACTTACCCGTCCCTTAAGTTTTCCGCTTGTAGTGATATTTTCATGCATGTAGCCTGCTCATATTGCATTCATTCCTTAATAAAGAACCCCCTTTGAACCAAGCTGATTCTAACAACGCTGTATCTCAGATGGATTCACAACTTAAACAGTATCATCTGCTAACGGAAAATATGCCCTCCAAAACGTAAATAATTATTCTTGACATGTATTTAGGGGAAAATGGCTAATTAAAAACAACATTACTGTAAGTGTTCATTGTCAGTAAGATTAGAACGCAAAATGCAACAATTTGGTCGCAGTCTAGAGCACTGCGAAAAGTCAGCTGTGCTCTGTTTTTCTCCTACATTCAGACCTGGCCCCGGTAAATTGTAGGCCTACTATGAGCTAGCTAAATACTAGACTACTGCTGTGTGGGAATCGCAGGAGCTAACCAGTCGAAGGGCGTACAAAAATACAGTGTTGCTATCACAGCCTGGAAACATAACTAGCTACATGTTTGGCACCTACATTGTATTGGTCCTAAGCTGTGCAACGATTGTGTACAGCGACGCACCACACAAGCTTGAGTTTAAAAACATTGCCAAAGGCAAGCACACCTAACTATTCTGAAATAACTCAAGTAGCATTCTCAAAATACATAGGTCATGTGTGTGTAAAATCATGAATAAATGTGTGTAAAATCAGTAGAAAAGCTAGTGTTTAAGGTAACTTTTACACTGATGTAAAGTGTCTGTGTACAATTACTTTAACACATGTTAATCAGCCTCTCTATGTGGCTGCAGTCCTGACATGGTGATGTCACAACCTTGTACACAAACAGCTCAACAATTACAAAGGAGATATAAACTAAATGCCAGTAGTTTTTATTGGAATTCTGAACTACAAAATAGAGCATATCCCCCCCCAAATCAAATCAAAATGTATTTGTATAGCCCTTTTTACAAGCAATGTCAGAAACTCCAGATATGGTTGGTGAAAGAGAGGTGCAGAACTTAGCATTCTCATACAGCAGGGAAGTGTCAATGGGTGTTGAATCACCAACATCCAGTGTTCAACTTGGGTCAGTTGGTAAATTTCAGTATACTCAGAGGTAGCCACAGGGCTGGGGATGTGATCGGTGCTGCATCACAGGCCGGGGGGTGAGGAAAGGGACCGGGAACTCGCTGTCGTCTGTCATGGAGTCTGGTTTCCGGTTGGCAACTAGATCCAGCTTTGGCAGACTGTCACAGATCGACGTCCACTGGCGACCAGGTCCAGCATTGGCAGACCCACGACCAGGCAAATGCTGACTCTCTCTCTGCCGCTGCAGCCAGTTGAGTGAGCAGGTGGCCCCCTCTACTGGTGAATGTCCTTCATGCAGGCAAGCAGAAAGCCCTGGAGAGAGCTACAGAGATCCCCCGGGACAAAGCTTTGATGGACTTTGTCTTTTTCTTCTTCTCCTCTCCTCCGGCAACGGAGGACTCACCAAGGTCTGGACCTGGACAGGAAAAACCATCACACAACAGGATATGACATCACACGGAACTTCAGCACTATGACCTCTCACTTAAAAAAAAGTGTGTGTGTGTGCGCGTGTCTGTGTGTGTGTGCACATTCATGTGTGTGAACTGGTGGGAGGGCCAACTAAAGTGGGAAATCCTAAATGAGCCAATGTGCAGTCAGGATCTTACGTTCAGAGCTGAGGGGAGACACTTTGTTGGTCTTAAATATCCTGCTTCTCTTTCTGCCCTTGGCAGCCGCGGTCTGTCGATCCTTGATGGACGTCCTCTCTTTCTTCTGGGTTTGGAAGTGAGAGTAAAGACACACAGAACCATTGAGATTGTCACATGTCGTCCCTTCTTATCGCTGACTCAGCACAGGTCAGTTCTACCTAGTGCCAGTGTGTGGTGTTGTTTTCAGCTTACCAGTGTGAACCATCTCTGGAGGATGGGGGGGGGTCGGTCTTTCCGAGCGGCCCCAAATGATCTCCCTCTGGGCTGGGGGCCCGAGCCATGGAGTCCCTGGAGGTGGAGGAGCTGGAGGAGGAGTAGAAGGATGAAGAAGAGGATTGGGTCCCACTGGCCTTTTCCAAGCCAGCAAACTCCATCTCAAGTCCTTCATCCAAGCTTGTGTTTGTGATGAAGTAGCTGTAAATTCCACCGGCCTTTTCCAAGCCAGCAGACTCCATCTCAAGTCCTTCATGGTCATCATAACCATCCCGCGTTCCTGCGTCACGGTGATGATGACCAGCAGGATCATCAGAATCCTCCTCGTCCAGGTCTGGGTTTGGGCATCCATCTTGACCCTGGTCCCAGTCCCAGTCCTTGTCCCAGTCATGGTCCACAGTCATGTCCTCCTCCTCCTTAGAGGAGTCCTGGCCCTCAGTCAAGTCCACATCCACCCTGAGCAGTTTGGAAAACATGGCCCCAAGATGGTGCATTAGTTTGGGCACCAAGTCGTTCTGGCAGGAGTAGTGGGTTTCTGGGAAACCCAAGATTTTGTCCAGGAAGTCCAAGAAAATGTTCTGTAGAGAAGAGGAGTGCACAAAGGTCGAGGCGCCATACAAACACTGTGGGAATCTTGAATGAGAGAGAAAGTGTGTGAGAGAGAGAGAGAGAGAGAGGGGGGGTGGGGAGAGAGAGGGGGGGGGGGAGGGTGGAGAGAGAGATAAGGAGAGCACACCTTCAGTTTCTTCAGGTATGTTTTCCTGGGGCTCCCTCTGTGTCCTGGGGGAGGAAGGCTTCCACCAGGGCATATAGCTGGAGCATGAAGCAATCTGGACCCTGGGGATGGGGAGGAGGGGGTGGGGGAGGGAGAGGAGGGGAGGGGGGAGGGAGAGAGCAAGAGAAGGAGGGGGGCTGGGTCAAACACCAAAACTGTGACTGACTGATCAGTCAACCACTTGTAAAATTTGGCTCGCATCGTGGAGTAGATGAAAATAACTTCCGTGGCTATCTAGACATGGTGAGGTCACTGCACCCCTGTGATGCAGGACTGGGGAGGCAGGGCACTTACTTTGAAACACGACTGGCGATAGCCAAACACGATCAGGCGCAGCAGAACCAGCTCAATCACCACATCTATGATGCTCAAGTGAGGAATCTGAAAATAGTTCCCACAAGTTATTAGCTAGCTCTTAGACTCTCACATCTCTGATTCTGATCAAGTTAGATGAGAGGAGATGTGAGGTGTCCAGGTCATTAAACTGTCCATATTGCCTGGACTTCGAGGCAAATTTGTGCTTGACAAACAATGTCAGTCAGACAAGTTTGCTGCCACAGACAAGTGTCTCGCACCTTCTAGACTTTGTAATGTCACAGACCCCATGCCCAAATGTAAACATTGAGACTGCCTTGCTCAATAAAGATGTTGTGAGCTTGGCACATTTTTATGAGCATGAACTGACCATAAGGGGGGCTGAGGTCAGAAAGGGAAAAATATTTCCTCCTCTCTTCCTCCTTTCCTGCCCTCCTCTCCCCCACCATCCATCATCTCCTTTACCTCCTCTCCTCTCCCCTCCCTTGCCTCCCCTTCCCCCCCTCGTCCCCCTCTCCTCACCGACTCCACTGCCAGCTCCTGCATGATGGAGTCTAGGTGGGCGTGGTCTGAGGCGTACTCCCTCAGCCTGGTGTATTGCTGAAACAGCTGCTCTTCATCCTGGAGAACACAGACACAGTCACACACAGACCCCATGTTTTCGAAGGCGTGTTAGATTTATCTCCAAGTTAGCATGTGTGTAGACTGTTCAAGTGGTGACACCCTACCAGGGTGACATATATCAAGGTCACCCAAAGTCACTGTCGGTGGGGAGGGATAATATGTCAGATACCTTTTGTGCTTCGGTTGCCAGCCTTTCTAAAAGCCAGTGAGTTGCTGCCAACATGAACTCTCTGCTGTCAGTAAACAGCATCTGGGGACAAACATGGATGATCAGGATAACTAGCTAAAATAATCATTACTAACAGCACACAGGAGTTAACTACCTAGCATTTTATAGAACATCAACACACAGGAGCTAGCTAGATAGTAGACTACTCACAGTGAAGGCCTGCCTGAGAGCTGCCACCTTGTAGGACAGTTGGTCAACGGTTCTGTCTCTCAAGTAGTACCTATGGAGATACATCAGTCAAGTTAACCTGGACAAGCTAACTACAGAGCAATGAGGGAAACCTTGATAAAATTCATTCCTGTGCATACAGTAGTATTTATATCATCTATCTAGAAGAACCATCTGTATGGCGTGTTGTCAAATGTAACAATTATCATATGCCTGTTAAGGAATTGTACTAACTTGAGGAATTCCATTTCATTTTCCCATTTCGCAGGGAAATCGGTCTCATGATCCCAGTCCTGGTCCTTGGTCCAGCCCTCATCCTTCTCCTCCTCAGAGGAGTCCTGGTCCTGGCCCTGGTCCTTGGTCCAGCCCTCATCCTTCTACTCCTCAGAGGAGTCCCAGTCCTGGCCCTGGTCCTTGGTCCAGCCCTCATCCTTCTCCTCCTCAGAGGGGTCCCAGTCCTGGCCCTTGGTCCAGCCCTCATCCTTCTCCTCCTCAGAGGACTCCTGGCCCTGGTCCTTGGTCCAGCCCTCATCCTTCTCAGAGGGGTCCCAGTCCTGGCCCTGGTCCTGGTCCTTGGTCCAGCCCTCATCCTTCTCAGAGGGGTCCCAGTCCTGGCCCTGGTCCTTGGTCCAGCCCTCATCCTTCTCCTCTTCAGAGGGGTCCCAGTCCTGGTCCTCCTCCTTGGTCCAGCCCTCATCCTTCTCAGAGGGGTCCCAGTCCTGGCCCTGGTCCTTGGTCCAGCCCTCATCCTTCTCAGAGGGGTCCCAGTCCTGACCCTGTTCCTTGGTCCAGCCCTCATCCATCTCCTCCTCAGAGGGGTCCCAGTCCTGGCCCTGGTCCTTGGTCCAGCCCTCATCCTCCTCAGAGGGGTCCCAGTCCTGGCCCTGGTCCTTGGTCCAGCCCTCATCCTCCTCAGAGGGGTCCCAGTCCTGGCCCTGGTCCTTGGTCCAGCCCTCATCCTCCTCCTCAAATGAGTCCTGATCCTGGGAGAAAGACTCCTCCTCGCAGGTCGAGGTGTTTCTGGACCCCCAGGAGGTTCTGGCTGTGGTGCGCAGAATCCTATCTGGACCTACGACCATGCTGGCCTCCATGATGGAAATATCAGTTTGCTAGTGGACAGAAAGGAGACACACACACCTTTAACATTGAGTCCTAAAGGGATGATTCAGCTTGCTGGGATCGAGTGTGGTGGGGAGGTTCTATCTATCCTAGTGTTGCAGTTCTCACCCCTTCGTCAGCCAGAACCAGGGAGTAGAAGTCAGTCTTAGAACATACATGAGACTGATACTGTCTCACCTGTCCTCCAATGAGCTGTAGGGGAAAGGAGATACAAGGAAGGGGATGAGTGACAGAGTGCTGCGTAACTGAGCCTGAGTACAGGCTTCAGATACAAGCCTGAACAGGAAAGTCACACTGTTGGCATCTGTCGCACTTCAGGAAATCTTACCTGAACTCCGGTCACCGCCATCACCATGGCAGCCATGTGGGGGAATCCCTGCAACAGCAAACAGAGGAAGAGGGACCTGGGTCAGACACGCACCCGGTTGTGTGGCTTGTGCGTGTGTGATTGTGTTTGCACTTACATTTGGCCCGAGCCTGGATCTCTCCTCAGACATGGCCCACCACAGTCTGGCGTCAGCCCCCCTCACCATGCACACTCTGCACATCTGTACGTGCACATTCTGAGGGAGTGGGAAGGAGGGAGAAGCTGTTACAAATAACAACAATAGGCCTGTTTGTCTGGGTAGGTGCGCAGATGTGTTTGCGAAGGCTGACTCATTGTACCTTAGATCCAGATCCTCTGGTCCATGAGAAGGAGGAGGCATGGTTCCTCTCAGAGCTCACCAGAGCAGAACACAAGCTCCTCTACAGAAACATGAGCAGAGAAGAAGAGGGTGAGATGGAATGTTCTGAAACTGCTGTAGGACCCACAGACCCTTAACATACTGTAACTCAGAGCTTGTGTCCGTCGTCTTACACTGAGAAACATAGTATCTCTGACATAAATACTTTTGTTTGTGTAGTTGAATTGACACACTCAAATGATGACTTCCTGAGATGTCTATTCCTCCAGTCTCACAGGGGGAGAGGAATACACACATTAGGCACCCAGGCTGTCACATTCATAACAGGAGAGAGGGGGTCAAGAGAACTACCTCCCCCTGAATGGAACTAGCCACTCCATCCATGTCCCACTATGTTTCCATAGGGACCAAATAACCCAGGACTGAACCACTCATCATGACATTATCATCTCAACATTCCAGAACATTGCAGCAAATTTGCAGAAAAACAACTGAGATAATGACTGTGTAAGTGTGTGTTTGTGTGTGTTTGTGTAAAGGTAAAGGTAAGATGGCTCTTACCGCAGTCCAAATGACCAATGACTCAGAGGGGTCCCAGTCCTGGCCTTGGTCCAGCCCTTTTACAACTGATATTTCTGTATATTTTATATAAAAATGAATACTTATTATTTATAAAGATTACATAGATTTAAAAGCATTTTTTTTGCTGCTCATTTACAACTTAAAATACGAGTGAAGTGTAGAATGAAATAGATGTCTTCTCATTTCCCCTGCAAGAGGCAGCCTCAACGTTGAATCAAAACGAATACATTTGGCAGACCGGTGTAAAAATTGACCTAATCTCTATGACTTAAACGTCATCTTAAGTTTTTCCCTTCTCATGATATTTTCAGGCATTTAGCCTACTCATTGCATTCATTCATTAATAAAGAACCCCCTTTGAAGATTATTCTACGACGTTACCCGGCAGTAGAAGATGGAATCGCGATTCAAACAGTACCCTCTGCTAACTGAAAATATGTCCCCCAAAACGTAAATAAGCTTGACATTTATTTAGTGGAAAATCGCTCATTCATAAAAAGCTCACTGGTAGCGATCATTGTCAGTAACAACGCAAAATGCGATATAGCCCTGTGTGGAGAAGCTGCCCGGGTAAATTGTACTACTATGGTAAAGTACTAGACTACTGTTCGTCTTGGTAGCGATTGCGTTGGTTGAATTGGATTTAACGTTCCGTTGTACGGTTTAAGCTGAAATTAATTATTTTCATGAACAGATTGACAACGTTTAGGCTGTGGCAATGAAGTTCAGGTTAGTAGTTAGATAGACTTTTGATTTAAGTAAGGGGAGTGCCGAGCATGTTCTGTCGCCGTTTGACTTCCTAAACAGCTGTGTATTGTAGATGTTTTTGTAGTGTGTCTCGCGTAAACTACAGCGTTGCAGTGAGCTACACTGGTTTGAAACCACAGGTAATGGTAATTTCACCAACAAATCGTTTTCTAATGTCAGAATAAATCCTACAACGAAAATGTATATGTGAGGAATGTTTATTTTAACGAATGAAAACAGATAACGCTACATCATAGACCACTGTAGTATGTGTTGCCCGGGCAACACAGGCTAATGTCATGATGCTAATACTTCAGTGAAATAGAAGACTACTGTTTCCGAAAGTAGATGTACTTCCTTAATAATATCAGCTTATATTGTACATTACACATCACAATTGTGTGTCATATCACAAAGTAAAATGAGTAAATAGTTATCACCCTGGCCTCTTTTCTTGTGGCGTTTCTGCAGCTGCCTTGCAGTAAAGCTATAGTTAGCCTAGCTATCCCCCAAGTTAACAGATGCGAAACGAATGTTCTGCCAAAGGTAGTCACGCGTGTTTTCGTGACGTTAGTGACGCGGTGACGTTAGTAACGTCAGTGACTGTGGCTAGCAAATTAGCCACCGTTAGCTTCACTTTTCGCCACAAAAACGCAATTTCTACTTAAACCATGCAACAGAACGTAAATAAAAATACAACCAACGCAATCGCTACCAAGACGAACCTTTTGACACCACCGTTGTGTATGTAGTCCAAATATTGACTGATCCTTAGGGGGGCGAAAATAAATAATAAATAAATATAAATGTGAGAGAACAAAGGTTGTGCTCTCGCCGAAGGCTTGAGCACACCCAATAAACAGTTAAACTGGCAAAAACAATCGGGTTATTTTTTTTTGGGGGGGGGGGGGGGGGGGGGGGGGCATCATAAAGGAATTATGCTTAGGGCACCAAAATGGCTAGCAGCGGCACTGGCTGTCCTTCCTGTCTCCCTGTAGTGCTGCTGTCTTAGGCTTCTCACAACACGGACATTGCAATTTTTTGGTCATCAATAAATTGTCAAATAATTAAGCAAGTGGCTTGACTGAATTGTGTCTGTGATGTCAGAAACGATTTTCGTTAGAGAGAAACAGATCGGGGAGGTGTCTTCTGTACCAGGAAGAGACAGAGCGCTCACCTCACCGGCTTCCACAACAAGTCTGTACTCTCACAACGCGCTCTCTGCGCCGCGCCTCATTCCGCTCATGACTGCACACTTGTTATTTGTATACATTGATTTTATGAGGTAATATGTTTTACCCTCAACTCCGCTCTCTATCAGTTTATATAAAAGGCCTTCATGCCAGATTGAGTCAAATGCTTTTTGGAAATCAACAAAGCAAGAGAAGATTGTATTCTTGTTTTGGTTAATTTGTTGGTCGACAATTGTTTCTAGAGTGAATATATGATCCGATGTACGGAAATTTGGTAGAAAGACAATTTGACATTTGCTCAGTATATTGTTTTCGCTGAGAATGCAGGAGTCTGTTATTAATAATACTACAGAGGATTTTACCCAGTCTGCTGTTGACACATATCCCACGGTAATTATTGGGATCTCTCCCTCACACATTCCTGAATGTGTGAGGGAGGAATACCTGAATGGGAAATCATTTGAACTGTCAAATTCTCTCTCACACACAAACACACCCAAATGCACACATGCAATATATATACATCCACACATCCACACCTTTACTCTATCTGTTTATGGTTAGCTTGGTTTAATTGTTTTACACCGGTCTGAATTATACAGTAGCTACGGAATTGAGTATAGGTTCTTTATTACCTGAATACTTGTCCCACACGTGTGTGGGGTTATTGTTTGATACCAGAGTAAATGATCTTTCCATTGTTAATGCAACGCCGCAGGATGACTTCAAGCACTTTATTTATAACAAATCATTTTGTAGCACAGTCTACTGGTCAACATGAGCTACCAGAATGATTCAGAGTTTAAAGTCTCAAAATATGGAGGGAGGGGAGGGGGTAATCTTCAGCAGGCACCAAACACTATTGATATGCAGCTATCTATTAATATGAATATTTATAGCGAGTATGAATATTCATAGATTTCACATGACATCACGTTCCAAGGGGCACGCCCGAGGGCACAAAAGACTTTCCGCTGCCCGCCAACCATAAGAAAGTTATAGCCTACATTTACTCTGAGTCTGTTGCTTTTGTGTTGCCAAAATGCCAGATAGTTGTTGTGCTATTGGATTCATTAATCGAAGAGTAGACAAGCCTGGGCTGTGTTTCTATAGAATTCCGTCCAATAAAGAAAATCCAGGAGGAGATGATTCAGTGTGCTGTTTCTCTCCATGTCAAGAGAAGCAGATGACAAATTACACAACATGGAGACTCTGAACAAACTATACTATACTGTCATGTCTGCCGGTCTGTTTACTGTCGGTTAGAAAAACACCTTTTGAGAAGACTTAAAGATAACCATCTACTATTCACTTTTGACCACAGAACCAGGAAACACTAGTAAAACTCCTTGGTTGTGTGTATGTGTTTCTTCAGGTCTTCCTACTAACACCAACTTTCGCAATCACCCTTGGGATATCCTGGTTCCTGGACTCCTGGTGGCTGTGGCTGTGGTTATGGTTGGGGCTGTGGCATTATACAGGAAGTTTAAGGTAGAACATGGCAGAACATTCTACCAATGTTGAAAATTATTAGTCATTCTAGCATATACTTGTAGATGTTACCGTTGACTGCTGAAGGGCTCTATGTCTTCTAGTAAGCAAGTCAACATTCCTCCAATATGATCATAGTATCAGATATGATTAGAACATATATTGTATGTTAATATACAATAACTGTTCTGATCCCTCTTTCATTTCTACCTTGCTCAACAAAAACTAGGCCAGAGGTTCCTGAGAATTCTAATCATCATCAATCAACATTAAACTACATGTTTATCTGTCCTCACATCATTCAGTGCCTGTGGCTCCAAACCCTGACGAGAGAGCGCCTGAGTTAGAGTCAGGTACAGTTAACTGGTTGGAGAAGAATGTTTACTTTGAGTACAATAGATGAGGCTTTAATGGTGGGTTATAAAATAAAACCCTGTCTGCAGACGTGGATAGAGTAGATGGTCCCGGCGGGACTGAAGAGGTTGTAGAGCATTGCCTCGGTAACATGTTGGTGTATATCTCCTACATAAGGAAGCTTTTGGACGTCTAGAAGAACGCTGATTCATTTTTTTGCTGACTATCTCATTGGAAATGATTTCAGGCAACTAGATGACTTATGTCTAACAAGGTTCTTTAAAGATCCTGTAAAGTAAATTCCATGTTTTGCTTCCAAGTACATTATATACGTGTGAAATTAGTTCCTGTGTCACTAAGTGAATGTTGTAGCTCGATGAGTCTTTCATTGATGAAACATGCCTATTCATTTTGCTTCTGTTGGATACAGCTGTTGATTAAAGTTTCTTGTATTGATGAAATAGTAGTTATTGTGTACATGTAAGAACCTTCTATAATCTGGTGTCGGGAGAGAGACAATAAGGTAAGTTATTTTTTGTATGTGTACTGTTAAACAAAAAGGAGATAAGCTGGCATGTAATAAGAAATATGGGGACCTTACCAAACAAGGTGAAATAATTTGAAACCTCAGATAGATCGGCTACTGTTCTTTCATGTTTTATGCATTTCGTATTCCTAAATATTGTAGTTTTATGATGCATTGGTGTTTTGGGGGGGTGATGATGAGTGTCTTCTACTTTCTCCCCGTGTGACAGTGGAGGATTTGGAGCGTAATGATGGAACTGCAGAGGCCCTACTTCATGTCCGAGAACCTGCTCACCATCCTGAACAAGTCCAACGAGGGGACCAAGACAATGGACTAACCTGAAGGACCGTGTGTGTGTATGTGTCCATATGACTGTTATTGATTGCCACACTGTGTGTGGGTAAGTGTGTGTGTGTGATGGTTTTGTTGATTGACTGTCAGATGACGTGCGTGTGCATGTGAGTGAAGAGAACAAAGGGAGATGAGTTCCAACAGCCATTATTAACCATGTCTGTGATGTGTATGGAATGTGCCTTAAGTATGCTATAAAGTAGCTGGGCTCCGTATAATTTTGACACAAGCAAAGCAATGAGAGATTATTTTTTTTAACAAGAATAGTTGTCTTTTTGACACCTGTTCATACTGGCTACTGAAGTAACACGGTATAATTGATAAGTGGCAATTGTTTGCTAAACAGTAGGTGAAAATGACAGGACAAAAATGGATTTCATTGTCGGGTTTCTATTCAACCATGATTGTACTTTTGACATTTGATTTTAGAGAACTTTAACTGTTAATTCTTTTTTCTCTATTAGATGTCTGAGTTGCTATCTTGAGAATGACAGTTTTATCTGTCGGGTTACTATGGATTGACAATAGTCTGTTGCTTTAGGCCTATTGTACCAATGCCACCAGTATTACGTTTGGAAAAAAAGCTGTCATGCTAAGATGCTAAAATGTTCTATAAAGTTATTTTATTTTCCTGATTAGGTTGTCTTGATTCATGTTGTTAAGCACTCACCATGTACTGCCCTGTATTGTACTTACAATTTACCAAAGCAGGTTTTACAGTTTAAACCATAAACTAAAGTACAGTTGAGACTGAAAATATTTTGTCCGCTTGACCTAAAATGCATTATTTTGTAATGCTCAAGTTGTGTTTGTAATGTTATATTACAACATGTAATGTGTTGTTGCTTTTCACAGTGAAGGTTCTTGTAAATAAAGTGTTTCGTAAGCTACAAGACGTTAATGAAGTGTGATATGTTTATGATGAAGACATTAATATAATTTCTAGTAATAAATTCGAGTAATAATTTCTATGTACATAATTAGATGCAGAATGTCTTGTATCATACTGGATACAACATTTAAATTGTTATAATTTTGTCAGTAACGAGACTCTAGTTGTAAATTACATTCAGTTGACCATAGAGACAGTTGTTGTTTTGTTAACAATTAAACAAGATAAACATTCAACAACAATATTTAAAAACATTATGAGAAAGCAATTATAATAGCGGCTACACCTGCTTGTGATTGGCTTTTGTCTGAGAGAATGTGAGTGTGTCAGGGGTCAGGTGGCTTAGCGGTTAGGGAGTTGGGCTAGTAATCCAAAGGTTACCGGCAACCTTCGGATTACTAGCCCATTCCCTAACCGCTCAGCCACCTGACTCCCCTAAGCGGAGTCTAGCTAATACGAAGGGGTTTAGAATAAAATATAAAGTAGCCATAATTTAAAAATACAGATACAAATACTACAAAAGATACAAATAGGGCAAATTGCAATGTGGCAAGGTGTCATTGTGCAGGTTGTGATTAAAGTCATTAAAGTCAGTGTGAGCCCTTGGCCTTGTTGAAGAGGCCAACAGCGGATGGAAGAGAAACTGTTGAGAAGAGAAACTATGGCGTGAGGTTTTGGTCCTGATGGACCGCAGCCTTCTGCCGGAGGGGAGTAGCTGGAACAGGGAGTGTCCAGGGTGGGAGGGGTCGGACACAATCTTCCTCGCTCGCCTCAGGGTCCTTGAGGTGTGCAGGTCCTTGAGGGTAGGCAGATTGCAGCTGATCACCTTCTCAGCAGTGTGGATGATACGCTGCAGTCTGCTCTTGTTCTTGGCAGTGTCTTTGGCAGGTTGAATTTCTTCAGCTGCCGTCGGAAGTACATCCTCTGTTGTGCTTTTTTGGTGAGGGAGTTGATGTTCAGTTCCCACTTGAGGTCCTGAGATAGGATGGTGCTGATGAAGAAAGTGTTTGTCCGTCTCTTCATAAACGGAGTGACTAAGTTCAGTTGAGTTCTGGATTTTAATACGTATTTATCAATCTGCAGATTGGGAGAGAAAACCAGTCTTCTGACCATAAATGACAACACAACACCAAGCTTAGGTCTCAACCAGGTCTCTCTCAGCTCCGAAAGCCGGAGGACCATCTTTTATAGGGCACAGGAATGTAAACATAGATAGTGACAGTCAGGCAGTAATGACGTTACAACAGTCTCAGAGGAAGAGATTCACAGCTCCCAACACATGACCACTCAGACTAGAGAGATCATAGTTGGCGCTCTCCTTGTAGTCATGACAAAGGACGTTTACCCAGTACTTTCTCCTGATCACGAACATCTATTAACCCTGACACATAGACACAATCTACTGTTATTAATAGCAAGCTTACATGATAAACGTACTAACTAGTATCCAATGACTAGTTCTATTGATTAGTGATTAATGTAAGCACACAGGAAATCCCAATTTCTTCCACAGTGCCCAGGAAGCGGAAGGACTCCACAGTGTTGACTGGGGAGTCACACAGGGTGATGGGGGTGAGTGGGGCTGTATTTTTCCTGAAGTCCACAACCATCTCCACTGTGTTAAGAGCATTGAGCTCAAAGTTGTTCTGGCTACACCAGGTCACCAGGTTGTCAGCTTCCCACCTGTAATCAGACTCGTCCCCATCAGAGATGAGCCCAATGAGGGTGGTGTCGTCCGCAAACTTCAGAAGTTTGACAGACGGATGACTGGAGGTGCAGCTGTTGGTGTACAGGGAGAAGAGCAGAGGGGAAAGGACGCAGCCCTGAGGAGATCCGGTGCTGATGGACCGGGAGTCAGAGACTTGTGTTCCCAGCTTAACACACTGCTTCCTGTCAGACAGGAAGTCTGTGATCCACCTGCAGGTGGAATCAGGCACGTTCAGCTGGGAGAGCTTGCCCTGAAGCAGGGCTGGGATGATGGTATTGAAGGCAGAGCTGAAGTCCACAAACAGGATCCTGGCGTAGGATGCTGGGGAGTCCAGGTGCTGTAGGGTGAAATGGAGGGCCATGTTAACTGCGTCGTCCACAGACCTGTTGGCTCTGTAGGCAAACTGCAGGGGGTCCAGTAGAGGGTCTGTGATGGATTTAAGGAGGCTATTCTACCTGGCACAGGGACACTGAGAAATCAAGGTTAACCCCAAACCCTGGACAGAGGGGCTCAGCGAATGTGATGTGAAAGGTGTGCAGATAACCTGTAATCAGACTCATCCCCGCCAGAGATGATCCCAATTAGGGTGGTGTCAGCAGAGAGCAGCTTCATGCCAATGTCCTGCATGTCATTGTTACTCAGCTGTTACCAGTTTTCTCAGGGAGGAGTTTAACTTCATGTTTGAGGCCAGAGAAGCACAGCCCTGCTCTGTGACCAGACAGACTGACAGCCTGTAGAAGGTTATCATTACAAGAAGGACTACAAACACTACCGTGGTCCGTGACGCGCTCCTAGTTGTGGTGCTGCTTTGTCGCTATAGGTTTTACAGGACAGTGATTGGAGGGCTAAGGAGGTTGTCAGGCTGATTACCTTTGACTGCGAAGCTCCCTATATTGGGAAAATGTAGCTGGTTTATCCACTTTGTATTGATGACATGGTTATAGTACCACACACAATATTCTTTCAAATGAATAACATATGTTATACATTTATGGTCTACACCCCCTGTTGAGAAACGTGTTTTTTCCAACCCCACTACTTGAGATGAAAGTTTCTGCACAAAATACTTAATATGAATTAGCAATAATACACAAAACATGCTTATGATATTCTTGTGCTTCAAGTACAATAACGCTGCTAGTTTTAAGAGCATTATTCATACAGCCTCTAGGTCTATGGCACATCTATGTGCCTCATGAAACATAGATGGTAAGAAAACTTAATTTATTGATCAAATAGAAATGTCACCTTTTTGTCTAAAACGCATTGTTTCGGGAGAGACGACGTATGGTCTCCATGGTGTATAGACATATCATGACGTCATGGGGCAGACAGGGATTGTGACGTGCTTTACCAAATTATAAGAACTCGTTACACAATCAAATCAGTCATTGATGCTCTGTAGACAAGTAGCGAAAATCTTTTGATTCTACTTTTTCCTCGTTGGTAAGTGTACTGGAATTGTACATTTTATTTGAGTATTTCCTATTTCCTTCCTCGTTTGTCATCTTTGAAGAAACATGGATGAAATCCCAAAGCATTAAAAACTTTGGCGGCCTAAACAGAAGGTAAGTCTGGTAAACCTGAAGTAAATGAAACAATTTAAACTGTTGAGAAACATCGACGAAAATACTTAGTTCTGTCATTTAAAAAAAAGTGTGTCAGATGAATGCAGTGTTCAGTATCGTTAATCGTATCGAGTGGACTTTATAGTTCCAGATAATCCTCAGATGCATAGTAAGACAAGGTAAAACGCAAAGTAAATATCCTTGCACATTTCCTGTATAACCAACCAATCTGTCGAGCACGTCTCAAACTATTGAATGTCAATCAGTATTACTGTTACAACTCTATTCAGTTGCTTGTTGTTGGTTTCAAGCAGTATTTTTAATCAGTATTTGAGTATGACTATGGTATTGTACGTATCTTTGGCATATCTGTTATGTGTGGGGTGGGGGCTGAAGTCTGTCTATATACACAGTAGGCCTAATGCTGATAATAACTTAACCAGTACTTAAAATGACTAGGAATGGTTGTTAATTTCTGTCTATTGGGCCCTGGACATACTCTCAGAGGTTCATTTATTCATACAGACTCTAGGTGGAGCCATTGCGACTTGAAACATAGATGGCAAGACAACTGGGTTTATTGTTCAAATAGAAATGTCACATTTATGTCTAAAAGGCATTGTTTCGGGAGAGACAGCACATGGTCTCTCCATGGTGTATAGACATTATGACGTCATCGGGCAGACATGGATTGTGACGCGCTTTACAAAATTATAAGAACGTTACTAAATCAAATCAGTCATTGATGCAAGCAAGGAGCGAACCGCATCTACTTTTTCCTCGTTGGAAAGTGTAGTGGAAATGTATATTTATTGTAGAAATGTATATTTATTTGAGTATTTCCTAGATTGTCATCTTTAAAGAACATGGATGACATCCCGAAACATAAAAAACTTCGGCGGCCTAAACAGAAGGTAAGTCTGGTAAACCTAAAGTAAATAAAACAATTTACACTGTCGATAAACATCGACAAAAATACTTAGTTATTGTATCAGTAAGATACTTTTGCGTTTGACAGTTGTGTTTCACACATAGCCTACCTAACGTGATTAATACTGTAGACCTTTTTCATAGTCATCATATGTATATCCATTTCATATGTAAAAGTCATATTTCTTTTTCGAAAAATAAAATAATCTCTGTTCAAGACACTCCCCGCTAACCCTAACCCTTCTCACTCCTCCCTATGTTTGTGTGTGCGTGTGTACTGTATGTATGTTTTCATACGTCTGTGTATTTACGTGGCGTGTTTGTGTGTGTTTGTGTGTGTGTGTGTGTGTGTGCATGTCTAGCCTGCTCGTCTAGCTACCCTCCAGTTGCCCCTCGCGCCCTGCTGGCCAGAGCTGGGACTGAAGCTTCCTGCCCTGCTGTTCTCAGACAGGAAGCTGCTGTTCTCAGACAGGAAGCTGCTGTTCTCAGAAGATCAGAACCCCCTCCAGGTAGGAACACATACCTGTAGAGACTCAACACATTGGACACTATGTTCATGTCTGACACACTGATCAAAAGCAACATACAAATAGTTTTGCATTTAGTAAGAACAGTAGATAACAAAGGTTCAGAAGTGCATAAGTCTAACAGTATTTCAGTGGGTAGAGCCAAGGGTCTGTATTTTACTATTTAATATCAGCATAATCTCAAATACAGTATGTTAATGTCGAAGTGCAATAATATCAATATAATCATGTCAGAACTTGGTGCCAAAGCCTCCTCGATGCCCGGAGCCCAGCCGCAAGAGCAAGGCTGCCAGGAAGGCTGCAGGAGCTGAGAAGGATACAGGGGGCAACAAGGGGCCTTTGGCAGAGTCCTGGAGGGTTGTGGAGGACGCTGGAGCGGCTTATCCTTCAGCCCTGGATGACGAGCTGGCAGGACTAGGCAGGGTGGTGAGTAGAAGGCCCTAATCCACCTCCCTGGGTACTACAGACTCCAGCCAGGCTCCTCTTCTCCTCTCTATCTTCCTCCACCTTTCCTGTATCTCTGATACTGGCTCTGTTACTGTGACTTGCTAAGTATTTTTCTTGCCTGCAGGTGACTGGTGGTGCATGTGCGAAGATGCTTCCCATCCCCCAGACCAGCTACTGTGAGTCATTGTTCATTAATGTATCAAATGTTAACTATTCCTGATGAAATGATCACTTTCTGTTAAGAGAAGGGATCCACCAATCACATTGTCACTCTCCTCTTCCTGTAGGTGTTCTTCCAGCAATCAAAAGTTCCTCTCACCCACTGGAACCAATCAGAGCATCGGCCTCTGAAACACCCGGGCCCCTGGGCTGCAGAGCCACACCAGATGGAAGGGAGAGTGCGTACTCCTCTCCACCTGCATCTCCACCTGCGTCTCCACCTGCGTCTCCACCTCCGTCTCCATGCCGACCTGAGGCGCAGTCTCCAGGTTCTTCTCCACCTCCAACCTTGAATGACCCCATGACCTGGGAGACCACGCCCAGTCTTCTGTCATCGGAGGAGACCGAGGACGAGCGTTCTGTGTTGGAGGCCATGATGTCACACCCGTGAGTGCTCCTCCAAACGTCCCCTTTAGACTAGTGTCCTGTTCAGCATAATGTTACGATGCGTCGTCAGTTGTCATTGTACTGTGAAGTGATGTCAAACGTCAGTTCTTGTTCTTGTTACAGTCATTGGAAAATCATCAACAGGGTCCTGTTGAGAAAGGTAAATAAAATGTTTACGTTAATTTCCTTTTACTCAGTCTGACAATCACCACATGTATCTGTATTGCCATATCACATCTCTCCCCCTCCCCCTCCCCCTCCCCCTCCCCCTCCCCCTTTCCCTCTCCCTCCCTCCCTCTCAGAACAAGAGCGTAGCTGAGCTACAGGAGCGCTCGGAGGAGGTCATGGAGTGGGTTCTCAAGGTGACCAACGAGGTGATCCTGCCCGCCATGGCCCTTTACCAGGTCCTCCACATCCGCAAAGACCAAGATGGCCGCCCGCTGTCCGCCACCATCTCCTACAGCAGCTGTGACTCCCAGAGTGACAGGTCCTCTTCCGCAGGGCTGCTGTCCACAGCCAGGCCTGTCACTGGCTCTCTGACTGGGATGGTATGTTTCAACCCTGCTGATTCTCCCCAGGACCAGGCCTCTTCTCCGGGCTCCGCCCAGCCCTACGTCCCCCAGGGCGTTCTGAGAATAATCTCAGAGAGGTTGCACCATCTGCTGCTAGGCGGGCAGGGATCCAGGTCCCAGAGCAGGATGCTGGGTGGCAGGCCTCTGATGTCCGAGGAGGACGTCCTCGCCACGGCATCCCTCACTGTGGCAGAGATCCTGCTGAAGGTGCAGGCGGTGAGGGATAAACAAGAGCACGATGCAGAGGACAAGCTGTCAGCCTGTGTGGATGAGCTCTACGAGTCTGTCATGGTAGAGGTGCTGGAGAAGTTTGCACTCCACCGCCCCTGCTGCTTGCTGTCGGACTGCCGTGTGACCAGCATCTCCGAGGACCTGATATGCAACGCCTGGCAGGACGCCAAGGAGAAGATTCAGGTCCTCGCCAGCAGCCACACCGACGCCATCAACGAGCTGGTGTCCCCGCGGCCCCCGTTGTCTGCCGACACGAGGGAGAGGATGGAGATGGCCTCCTTCCTCATTGGTAGCGTGGCGGAGGCGGAAGAGATGGAGAAGGCGATGGCTCCGCCCAGCCGCGTGACGTCACCGACCCTCTGCTCCCTGAAGGAGAGCCTCTCTGGAATCCTGGCCTGCCACGCCCTGTTCCAGAGCCCGGGCGTGGTCCCCACGGAGGAGAAGCTGGACCTGGTGAGGATGGTGGGGGGCTTCCTCCAGGAGATGGAGCCCACAGAAGGAGGCTCTTCCCTGGACCAGCCCCAAGAGGCCTACGAGGCCTCCCTGCTCCAGAGCGTGGCCACAGCCTGCAACGTAATCCACAACGTCCTGAAGAACTTCCACGCAGCCCAGCAGCTGACTGGGCAAGTGGAGGTGGCAGACTTCCTGCAGCCTGGAAGTAAGACCTTCACCATGGTGGTGAAGTGTGTTAGCCAGAGCCTGCTAGGAGACGTTGCCATGGAGCTGGATGCCCTGAGGAGGAGCCCGGGGGCCAGCATCAGCAGTGGGAGGAGCAGCAGGAATCAGGAATGCCTCCCTCTTGACACGCAGCAGGAGCGACCAGTGGAGTGCAGCTCTGCTAGCAAGGAAGAGCAGGAGGAGGAGGATCCTCAGAAGAAGGAGGAGACCGCCCCTCCCTCCTCCAGGAGCACTAGCGCCTGGAGCGAGGCTAGCAGTGCTGCCAGCTGCCAAGACCTCAGCCTCACCGCTGAAAACATGCTGGACGCCATCGTGCGGATGGCCCACTCGGCCTCCAGATCCTCCCCCGACAATCAGGACGACAAATGCGACGTCAAATCGTTCGACCAGGCGGAGTACGACCTGGGCCGCCTGCTGGCATCCCACACCATGTGCACCAGGATGTTCCAGGTGAGGATCCACCACTTCTCCGAGCAGTTGATTGGACGCATTTATCAGCTTCTCCTGGACACCCGGATGGGACGACTCCCCTCGACACCCCATTGCCGCTCCGAGCCCAACTTCCAGAACCTGGAGGACAAGGAGCGCCTGGACCAGGAGCTCTTCACCCCTCTGCTTTACAACTTCTTCCAGACGGCCTTCAACAGCCTGATGGGGAACCTGCTGGGCGAAGAAGACCTCACGGACGACCACCGGGCTGACTCCTGCAGCGATGCGTCCTCGGACAGCAGTGACAGCAGCAGTGACAGCAGCAGTGACAGCAGTGACTGTCCCTCCCTGGACTGGTCCCGTGGGATGACGCCGGGCCCCAGGCATGGGGTTGTGGGTGGTAGGAGATCGCAGAGCAGGTTAAAGCCCTCCTGCAGCCAGGACCAGAGGTGGGCGCTGGAGGCCATTTGTGAGGTGTTGACTACCCAGGCGGGAAGTGACCTCTACAAGACCTGCAACGACCCACAAGAAAACATGTTCGTTGTTAGCAAAGGTAGATACATTTTTTTACCTTTTAGATAAAAAAACTGGTAACTATGCTATTTTAAGACATGCTATTGTAAGACAGATTTGTAAGTATTGAGTTCTGCTGAATGACAGTGTAGGTCAAGTAAATAACTATAATAATAATATTGTAGTTAACAGCCAAAATATGTAATGAGAAAAGTATAGTTAATAGCTGTAATAGTGTAGTTAAAAGTGTGTTTTCTTGTGCCAGGCCTTGATGCTGAGGCCATGGCCAAGGTCGGTAACCTAGCCAGCTCCTCCTCTGAAGACATAAACCAGGAAGTGACAACAGGAAGTCTCGACCCAGAGTCAGGTCTCATCAACCAGGAAGTAGGCCAGCCTGAGATGGATGACAACGAAAATGCTGACTACACTGATGATTTCCACGAAGAGGAAGAAGGGTCAGATTGCCAGACAATTGCCAAGGGTGCATTGATCAAGGAAGAAGAGGAGGATGAAGATGATGGAGCTCCAGGCCTCCCTGAGGAGGTCCAGGATCATCCCTCCCTACCTCCGAGCCACTCTGAGACACCCTCCCTACAGCCTGGGGAAGTTCTGATCCAGGAGAAGGTCCTGATACCCCCCCGGCCCAGCGCCCTGCACCACCAGACCCTGCATGACCTGCTGCACAGGTTGGTGGGACGCCTGGCCCTCCAAGGGGCCCTTCGTTCCTGCTTCACCCCCACCAACTCGGAGATAGAGGCTGACCTCCTCCAAGACGTGAGCCGGTTTCTCTGGAACCAGGCTAGGATTGGCCTCGTCCTGGAGCATGAACCCCAGAACCCGTTCTTCGGTGGCGCCGATGCCCTGGACGCCATGTTTGAGGCGACCTACGCTGAGCTGATGCTCTGTTCCGATAGAAACAGGGCCCAGGTCCACTCCGCGCTCCAGGGAGGGGCAGGCATCGTCTGCATGGCCGAGAACGTCGCCAAGGTGATCTGCCGTCATGCCGAGGTTTGGCGGCCTTCTGCCGTGTCGGGTGAGAGTCATGATTTGGAAACAGGTTGTGAGGAGAAGGAGAGCGCAGAGGACTCTGCTGGCTTGGAAAAGGCCGGTAGAAATTCCACCACCTTCATCACAAACACGAGCTTGGATGAAGGACTTGAGATGGACTCTGCTGGCCCAGAAAAGGCCGGTGGAAGTTCCAGCCCCTTCATAAGCAACACAAGCTTGGATGAAGGACTTGAGATGGACACTGCTGGCTTAGAAAAGGCCAGTGGAAATTCCAGCCCCTTCTTAAGCAACACAAGCTTGGATGAAAGACTTGAGATGGACTCTGCTGGCTTAGAAAAGGCTGGTGGAAGTTCCAGCCCCTTCATAAGCAACACAAGCTTGGATGAAAGACTTGAGACTGCTGAGTCTGCTGGCTTGGAAAAGGCCAGCAGACTCACCTCCTGCCTCTTGTCCTCCTCCACTTTCCGGTCCTGCTACTCCTCCTCTTCTTCCACCTCTGTTTTCTCCTCTTCTTCATCCTCCCAACCCACCAGCTCCTCCACCTCCAGGGGCTCCATTCCTCGGGGCCCCAGCCCAGAGGGACATCATTTGGGGCCGCTCGGAAAGACTGACATCCTCCAGAGATGGTTCACACTGGTAAGCTGAAAACAACACCACACACTGGCACTAGGTAGAACTGACCTGTACTGAGTCAGCGATAAGAAGGGACGACATGTGACAATCTCAATGAATCTGTGTGTCTTTGCTCTCACTTCCAAACCCAGAAGAAAGAGAAGACTTTCCATAAGGATGGACAGAATGTGGCTGCCAAGGGAAAAAAGACAAGCAGAATATTCAAGACAAACAAAGTGTCTCCCCTTAGCGCTGAACGTAAGATCCTGACTGTACATTTGCTCATTTAGGCTTTCCCACTTTAGTTGGCTCTCCCACCATTTCACACACACATACTTGCACACACACACTCACAAACACACACTGCATACAGATACGCACACACACACACTATTTTTAAGTGAGAGGTCACAGTGCTGAAGTTCTGTGTGATGTCATACCCTGTTGTGTGATGGTGTTTCCTGTCCAGGTCCAGACCTTGGCGAGTCCTCTATTGCCAGAGGACAGGAGAAGAAGAAGAAGTCCATAAAAGCCTTCTTCAGGGGGTTCTCTGCAGTTCTCTCTAGGGCTTTCTGCTTCGGCTGCGTGAAGGATATTCACTAGTAGAGGGCGCCACCTGCTTACTCAACTGGCTGGCAGAGAAAGAGAACCTGTCACTAGGACAACTGTAGCTACTTCCCTCTTCTTCAATTTTTTTGTATATTCCAATAAAAAATGCTGGAATTTCGTTTATATCTCCTTTGTAATCGTTAAGCTGTTTGTGCAAAAGGTTGTGACATCACCATGTCAGGACTGCAGCCACACAGAGAGGCTGATTAGCATTTGTTAGAGTAATTGTACACAACCACTTTACATCAGTGTAAAAGTTACCTTAAACAATAGCAGACATGTGTATGTAAAACTTTTACATACACATGACCAAACTATTTATTTTGAGAATGCTACTTGAGTTTTTTCAGAATAGTTGTTATTGTTCCCCAATTTAAAAAGAGCCTTCTTTTGTAATTATTAGATTGGTAAATGGACTGCATTTATATAGCACTTTTCTACCTTAGCGGCACTCAAAGCGCTTTACAATGTTTGCCTCTCATTCACCCATTCATACTCACACTCGCACATACCGACGGCAGCGAGCTACCATGCATGGCGCCGGCCAGCTCATCGCGAGCAACTTGGGGTTCAGAGTCTTGT
The DNA here is from genome assembly GCF_038355195.1 of Osmerus mordax. Lineage (NCBI taxonomy): Eukaryota > Metazoa > Chordata > Actinopteri > Osmeriformes > Osmeridae > Osmerus > Osmerus mordax. The sequence continues at coordinate 4,965,334 of NC_090052.1, read as the reverse complement.
TCAAGGATACTTCCTTGAACAAGCGGAGTCAGGTGGCTGAGCGGTTAGGGAAGCGTGATTGTAATCAGAAGGTTGCTTGTTCGATTCCCGGCCGTGCAAGATGACGTTGTGTCCTTGGGCAAGGCACTTCACCCTACTTGCCTCGGGGGAATGTCCCTGTACTTACTGTAAGTCGCTCTGGATAAGAGCGTCTGGTAAATGACTAAATGTAAATGTACTTCGACACATGACCGAGGAGGAGTCAGGGATCGAACCGCCAACATTGCGATTAAGAGACAACCTCTCTACCCCCTGAGCCACAGCCACCCCCGAGATTGAAACACACTACCGTTCTTCTTCATTCCAAGTGGTCTTGCTTGCATCTGCTCATACATGTTTAGATACACACACAGATATTGATTTATGGTGTGTGTGAGCCACTCTGTTTGATAACTTGTATTTTTGGAGCAGTTGATCCAGTTGCAGTAAGTTTTATTGCACACGCACGCACACACTGGCACATAGCACAGAAAATAAACCGGAACCACTTGACCTTTTTTGGAATCTTCACAAAACGTGATCTTCTCACAAAATGCACACTTGAGAATACACTGTAAAACCTACCAGCTCATCTTAATAAAAGAAGTAAGCTAACCAAACTTAGATGGCATAGAAAGTTGTAGTTACTTGAGTGATACACTAACATGAACTCATAATTGAACTGCATCCATAATGACTCAGTCATTTGGAGTTTGATCAACTTCTGGTAGACTTTCAAGTTAGGTGTATCAATTCCAATGTGTTGTATTAACTCAAGTGATCTAAATAGGCTCTGTGCACAATCGTACTGACGAACTTCCGCCGTAGCCCAAATTCGGCAAATCAGTTTCCGGTTTACTTCCTGTCCTCATCCGCATTAGTGAACGAACAACAAGATGAGTGGTGCGGTTGTACGGAAAAAAGAAAGTAAAAAGAAATATAATGTACGTGATACATTTAAGTTCCAAGGTACTGTGCGTGGGTCTAAGGAACACTGTTGTGTGCCACTTTGCTCGGCTTCAGGCCGTTATAACAACCATTTGAGCTTCCACTGCTTCCCGAAGGACACCTGCCTTCGTGCGCGGTGGCTGCACAAAATAAGGAGGGTGGAATATTCGGTGACCCAACACACCAAGGTTTGCAGTCGACATTTCGAAGACCATGAAATCGTCACTACAGCTAAGGGTAGACGGGTTTTGGCAGCAGGCTCTGTTCCTTCTTTATTTGAGTGGAACAAATACACCAGTAAGTCACGGGCCGGTGTTTGGGAGCGCCGATCTCGACCACCAAGTCCGGAACCTGACCCGGCGGAGCCAGAGGACAGCGAGCAACCCGCCATGGTCCCGATGGTCGTGGACCACGACTATGGGGCCAGCGGTACCGTATGTGTGGACAGGGAGCAGTATGGAGATATGTTGAGGGAACTCGAGGCGCTGAGAGAGCAGGTCCAAACGTATCAGCTGTATGTAGCTTAATCTTTTTCTGAGGAATTTGATAACTATTGTTCTGTTAAACATACAGAATTCATGAAATGAAATCATTTTAATTGCCTTTAATATCAAGATAATAAATATTTCTTGGCGTGCTCACAGCACACACACATTTTATTGTGTTTACTTTTTGGGAAGGCAAGGTGAATCATGGAAAACATCTGCCATTGAAAGTTAAAGATGCACAAACATTAACATAAAATAATCTCAATCATAAAACTTACCATTAAAAGTGAAAATTAAAGAACAGATCTTAGAATATTTTATCTCAATCCTGAAGCATTACACATTTCTGCAAGTAGACATAAAAATAAAACCTGTCTACTTTCTCTCTGATTATATCCAAAACATCATTGTCTCTGTAAATTCTTTGGATGAGTACATCTTCCTCAGCTGAGACTACAAAATCACACCAACTCATTCCCGTTGCATCTGCCCCTGTACTTGCCAGTAGTAAGCATGCTTTTCTTTTAGCTCCAATTTGCCTGACTTCATTTTGAGATACGGGCAGTCCACATAGCTTTTAACATTTGGGCACTTCATCTCAATCAGCCCAAACTGACATGGCTCTGAAGGGTCAAAGATTAACCCGTCTGGAGACGCCCCCAGCCAAGGAGCGTCAGGGTGAATTACCAATCCACAGGGGTAGTGGTTGACCCTTTTCATTTGGCAATATTCCCAAATAGCATCTGCCTCTAATTCGAGCCCCCTCTTCATAGCTGCCGTCTGACGTGTCCCTTGCAGTATCCGGTTAGCCAGACCTTCTTCAGAGTTCTCTCCAACCTGGCAGATCTCCCTGAAACGTGACGCCGTCAATCTATGCCTCCTTAGCTGATGACATTCAGTACATGAACTTTGTGCTCTGGTAGCACATTCAAATTTGTGCACCATGTCCCAGGTGACCTCCAGACTCCTATGGTGTAGCTGTTGTGGTTCAGTACAGACAAACATGCAACTTGATGGCTGTAGGCGGTAATTCTGAAGAGGCATAGATGGACGTGGTGGGGCAGCATGGAAGGAGAGATCTCTCTTTGCTGTTGCTGGTTGTTGGTAGGACAATGGACTTCCGGCTTGAACCTTGCCAAGGGCAGAGTCAACCAGGGGAATTTCACAGCTAATGCCCATGCTGCAGATCATCGGCGCCTCCGCTGTAGAAAAATCTTTATACGCCTCTGTCACCTAGGGATGTAATAATATAATGATTAGCAATATCAAACAAAATGATTATACCATACATTTTCATGGCCACAATATGTTGCGCATCATGCACATCGCCAGACACCATTACAAATAAGTTCATAATAAAGAACCCTTGTGTAAACATTTATTTTGTTTCAGTTCAATCAATTCTTTCTTCAAAAGCAGAATACTTGTTTGTATAATTGATGGGTCATAGTACATTTAATCAAAAGGAGAGGAAAAAGAAAATCATGAAATACTAGTATATTGTTTGATATGAAATCCCTACTAACCCGAAGGACAGTAAGATCAGGCAATTCCCCACTGAGGCCTTTGTAGAGTGTGCTCCTGTGTGGAACATAACACTTTCATGAGTGGAAAGTGGCATATCCACACAGGTATTTTAATTCAAACAGGCAACATATTGGAATACATCGACAATATTCAGGTTTTACCTTACACCATCTTTGGTTGCTCTACACTTTGGTTTAGCAGAAAGCACAGCCATCTTATCCACAGGGCCTGGCTTTACACCCTATCAAGTTAAGCACAATACAGTTAGAAGTTAAATATAGTTAGAAAATATATCCAACAGCTCTGTAATTACAGTGCAAACTTACCAAAGTTCTGGGCTTGTGCCACTGCTGTTCTCCTTCAGTAGAGCAAAGCACAGGAGGGACCACTGGCACCTTCAGCTGAGAGTAATGTGCTGACTGGAACAGCAAAGCGACACAGTGGTTGCATAAAGCTGCTCCAGCAACACATGTGCAGCTGTGATGAAGCAGCTCCACAGGACTGGAATCTTTCAGTACCACCTGCATAAGTAAAATGTCATAGTAAATACTTATCTTAGCTTGGTCACTGTTTAACCATTCTTTTAGGACACAATCTTGTTTTGACAATATTTTCTATATCTAATATTCTAGAATCACAGATCAAATGTCACGTATTTCTATATTTTGGATTAGAGTATGTTGTATAATATGCCAACTGCATTAAATCAACATCCATAATCGTTTTTCTTTGAAACATGATAGCCTAATACCTTAAACACAAGATTGCATCTTAAATGAATGACAGTTGGGGAAAACTTGAATAAGAACACATTGAACCCGGAGGGGATCAGCTAGGTAAACTTACCTGCCTAATGAAGATCATTATATTTGAGAGTTATAATAAACGTAAATGACCTTAGCTAAATCCCCAGGAACTTTAGGAACGCCGGGTTATTAAAGTAACAAGCTTATAAGTGTTGGCTGAACCTGAACTTGAATTTATCAATCCTAACTTCACCATACACTCAAACTGTGAGGTTTCTCAGCTTTCCTCATGGACCTGTAGCACAATGCCCTGACCACGACTTCCCCTGTGTCCTGATCTTTATTAGAAACTGAGAAGGGCAGAAATACAAATGATAATACATAAAAACGGACAGTTAGTGTTTAAAATAAAGAAAAACAAGCTTCTATACCACACTAAAAATGAACACATCGCTAACTAGCTTAGCCGCTAGCCGGCCGGAACACCACATTAAATTACTTACCCTCATAGTTGTGCAGATAACTGGATATGTAAAGTTTGAATCCCTTGTCCCGCTTGCTTGTTGGAGCAGGGGAACAAGCATTTACGATGCGATGGACGTCACTGACGCTTATTTTAGGCAGGTCTTGGAGACATCTACTAAAGCCGGACATTTTGGCAAAGCGGGTGATCGCCTCCAGTAAACCGGAAACTGATTTGCCGAATTTGGGCTACGGCGGAAGTTCGTCAGTACGATTGTGCACAGAGCCTATTGACATTACATACAGTGGCTGTGTTCGAAAACATGTTCGCCTCTCAAATCATATAAACCATTATTACTTGTTACAATAACGGTGTTATCGGATAGTACAGTGTCTATTTATCGGTAACTTTTGAAAAATCCAAGCGAGAAAACGCCGAAAAATGTACATTTACATACAAAACATGGCTGTCAGCGGAGTTTGGTCCGCCATCTTTGTTCACAATTTCCAGTTGCCTAGGGAGTTTACGCAGATTTGTGGCTAATAGGCAGCTTGAGGCTGCATCGATGCTAACGGTGCGTTTAGGGAAGAGAGGTCGTAAGACAGTGGATCTGTCTTTTCTGGATGTAAATGTACATTTTTTGTGGGCATTTTCTCGCTAAAACTATTTGTAAAACCATTAAAACCTCACTGTGGTTTTCATTTCTTAGTAATTTTCATTGTGAATTTGTTTTAGTTTTTTTTAGCAGCTTTGAACAATCAGATTACAGTTGAATAAATAAATCAAAGAACCCACAAAGCATCTTTTATGAGGATTGGGCTATTTCAGAAAACACTATTGTCAATAAAGAAAGGGGGGGGGGGAAGGAAATGTAGCGTCTGGATCCCATTAACGCAGTTTACAACCCTAAACCAATATTAATGACTCCATACTCTGCATTTTGGGGATCTAGACAAGCGATCTATTTAACATCGACGCAGCGCACTCACATGCTGTTGTTTGTGTGAAGTAGAACTTGTAGTCAGGCGTAACGATACACGGCACGTTGACCCAGCTCAGCTCAACGGCTCAGTTAAGAAAGCGGAGAGAAGAAAGAAATTCAAAAAAGGGAAGAGAGAAATTCAAGAAAGTGAAGAAAGAAGAGAGAAATTCAAGAAAGTGAAGAGAAAACAGAGAAATTCAAGAAAGTGAAGAGATAAGAGAGAAACCTTTCTGTGGTTTTTGTGTCCTTATACCAAGTAAGGTAATGATGTTCTCACTTTTATTAGCTAGCTTGCTAGCAAGATATTTGAAAGCTAACGTTAACTTCGACATTACTGTGAGGAAAGCGTGCCCTTTCTCTTAACATTTAGTTTGCCTACGAAACAAGTCTCTTTTCACCCGTTAGGGTTTTTGACGTCGGCACATAATTTTTTTGAGTTATCTTAAGTTAACTTAACCTAATACGCTTAACATTGTTAACATTAGCATAATTGTGTTGGGCTCCACGTGGTGATTGTGTTGGGCTTCAAGTGGTGAGATCATTCAGTGTGTTTCATTCACATGCAATTTTCACCAGTTGCGCCATAAGGACAATGGGATTTAGATTTTTTTTAAATGATATCAAACGGTTGATTTAATTTAAGGCATTCAATATATTTGTTGCTTATACAGCTAATACACAATTATATCAAATGAATGTTACTGCCTTATTTTAGCAACTATTTTTTCTTTCTACAGATTATTTTAATTTCAGGTGTGGCTGAGCTCATGGACCAAAGTCATGTGGAAATGTAAGATATGTGATTTTTCTAGTCCCATCAAAGTCTGCTTACTGAGACATTACAGACTCCAACATGGACAGTATTCTATTGTTTCTCCCTTACCATGTTTGTATTACAACTGCATATGCACTTTTAGCAGTTTTAATTCACTCAAGATACACATGTCAAGAGTACACAGACCTAATGTTAGTGATGGGCATTCCGGCTCTTTTTCGTGAGCCGGCTCGTATGGCTCAGCTCACTAAAAAGAGCCGGCTCTTTTGGCTCCCGAACGGCTCTTTAAAAAATACATGTTTTAACTATGAATTTGACTATGATAGGTGTGAAAACAATTTGAACTAGAGAGGATACAATTTCTGGGGAAATTGTAGGGTGTGCTTGCTTGCTTGCTTGCCAAATGTATTCGTTTGCTCAAAACGAATACATTTGGCAGACCGGTGTAAAAATGGACCTAATCTCTATGACTTAAACGTCCTTTTAAGTTTTCCCTTCTCGTGATATTTTCAGGAATTTAGCCTACTCATAGTGCATTCATTCATTAATAAAGAACCCCCTTTGAAGATTATTCTACGACGTTACCGGCAGAAGATAGAATCGCGATTCAAACAGTACCATCTGCTAACTGAAAATATGCCCCCCAAAACGTAAATAAGCTTGACATTTATTTAGTGGAAAATCGCTCATTCATAAAAAGCTCACTGGTAGCGATCATTGTCAGCAACAACGCAAAATGCGATATAGCCCTGTGTGGAGAAGCTGCTCCGGTAAATTGTACTACTACGGTACAGTACTAGACTACTGCTGTGTTCGTCTTGGTAGCGATTGCGTTGGTTGAATTGGATTTAACGTTCCGTTGTACGGTTTAGGCTGAAATTAATTATTTTCATGAACAGATTGACAACGTTTAGGCTGTGGCAATGAAGTTCAGGTTAGTAGTTAGATAGACTTTTGATTTAAGTAAGGGGAGTGCCGAACATGTTCTGTCGCCGTTTGACTTCCTAAACAGCTGTGTACTGTAGCTAGATGTTTTTGTAGTGTGTCTCGCGTAAGCTACAGCGTTGTAGTGAGCTACACTGGTTTGAAACCACAGGTAATGGTAATTTCACCAACAAATCGTTTACTAATGTCAGAATAAATCCTACAACGAAAATTTATATGTGAGGAATGTTTATTTTAACGATTGAAAACAGATACATCATAGACCACTATAGTATGTCTTGCCCGGGCAACACAGGCTAATGTCATGATGCTAATACTTCAGTGAAATAGTAGACTACTGTTTCCGAAAGTAGATGTACTTCCTTAATAATATCAGCTTATATTGTACATTACACATCACAATTGTGTGTCATATCACAAAGTAAAATGAGTAAATAGTTATCACCCTGGCCTCTTTGCTTGTGGCGTTCCTGCAGCTGCCTTGCAGTAAAGCTATAGTTAGCCTTGCTATCCCCCAAGTTAACAGATGTGAAACGAATGTTCTGCTACAGGTAGTCACGCGTGTTTTCGTGACGTTAGTGACGTTAGTAACGTCAGTGACTGTGGCTAGCAAATTAGCCACCGTTAGCTTCACTTTTCACCACAAAAACGCAATTTCTACTTAAACCATGCAACGGAACGTAAATAAAAATACAACCAACGCAATCGCTACCAAGACGAACCTTTTGACACCGCCGTTGTGTATGTAGTCCAAATATTGACTGATCCTTAGGGGGGCGAAAATAAATAATAAATTAATAAATATATATGTGAGAGAACAAAGGTTGTGCTCTCGCCGAAGGCTTGAGCACACCCAATTAAATTATTAAATGAAATCATACTCGACCGTAACCACATATCTTAAAAAATGCATTGATTTGTCATGGCTCTCCGAGTTTTGACTACTCTCGGACTGTGTGAGTTGGCTCGGCCCTCCCTCATGCAGGATTGACAGGAACAGAATGTGAGGATGATCGTGTGCGCCTTTAAGCCTACAAGTATTTTTTTGTTGTTCTTTGAATTAGTCAATTATTTTAAATACAATTAAAATTCATTATTTCATAATCATTTAGTTTTTATAGGCTGTATTAATCTATTAAAAATAGAGTCGGCTCTTCATATATGCGAGCCAGCTCCCGACGTTCACCTTCAAGAGCCGGCTCTTAGAGCCGGATCGTTTGCGAACGACCCATCACTACCTAATGTTACTGAGAGAAGGGTAGCAGGCAGTGACCCACCTGGTGTGGCAGCACTACCCTCACCTCATAAAGTGTTTCGGACCTTTGGTGCATCTTTGGACAATGAGGTTCGAGGGAAAACACAAAATTTTCAAGAAAATTGTTCGCCACTGAAGGATTCTAATTCTTTATGTGTCTATTCCAATATGTAATGATGGTATTCTATGACACAAATCTGTGTTCTAGAAAGAGTGGTCTGGAGTCGCAGAGGTCCGATAATATCAGCTTTAATGCAGCAGTTGGAAATCAACAAGTACAGAGCTCTGGGGTTGTCTACGTTTCCCTACCCGCAACAGAGTTTGGGCTGGTTCACGAAGTCCAACTGGCTATCTTTCCCTGCCCCAGCATATAATATACAGTGCAATTAAAACAGAAAGATGAAAAGAGGGTTGAGCTTGTTCTCTCGTGCATCAGGGAGTTGTTCTTGCCTCCGCGTCCCACCTGCTCGGGTGCCATCTCCACCCAGATTCAAGGTTGTTTCTGAAAATGAAAAGATAGAGACACAAAGAACAGCCTGCTTCCCACACTCAGTGTGAGACCCAATGTTTAAGCCTGAGCACACTTCTAAGTTTCATAACTTTAATAAGCACAATGCATAACTTTAATAAGCACAATACATAACTTTAAGACATGCCTCCTTCATAAATCCTGTTGTTATATTCACTCGTGCACAGTGCCCGTGATGCATTCAGTGATTAAAATGCCACACATATTAATAACTGGGATCATAGTTAGTGCCGTGCCTGATATGCAGCTGGTGATTACAGTTCTAGAATATGTGTTGTAATGTATTATACATTCTTTAATCCCTCTTTTGATCTCTGAAAACACCAGAGATCAATCAACATAGCCCGGACCAACCACCGCCTCCTCGTCCTGGTCAGCCAGCCCCAGCAACGGCATTTGGAACCCCTTCGTCGGGTTATCCTCAGCCGAGACAATGATCCTGTTACACAGGGACCTGATACATGGGATACAGCAACAGTCATGTTGATATTGATATAGCACACTCTTAAGTAAAATAGCGGAAACCTTCTTAGTCCAGTACAATTCTAGTGTGGTCAAGCAGTATCACTCTTGGCCTTGTCGTAACCCTCTTTTCCGGACTCTCACATTCGTAGCAATAGCAAAAGGTTCACTGGCCCTTCTCCACCAACTCCTGCAACGTACAACTGGATTCTGGAGCAGCACAACACATGCTCCAGTGGTACCACGTACTTCCTTTCCCCAGCACCCTTAGGGCGTGCAAGGTTCTCTCGATGACCTTGAATGGTCCTGTCCATAAATGTACAACAGGCTTCTCCGAACATCGGATGATGTATTGGGGCAAGTGGGACAGGGTCTTCAAGGGGAAGATCATCCAGTGAGAAAGGGGGGGACATGGTCTCCAGGGGAATGGGGCCTTAGAACAGGGGTTAGGTAGTCAGACCCGCCGGTCTGACTCGTCCTGAAGCAGAAAAGAGTTACAGTCCCAGCATCACCTTATCTCCCATGATCAAGCAGTAACTGAGTAAAATGAGATGCGAACAGTAAGGTGTGACAACAAACCCAAATTAAAAAAATATCCTATTACCGATTACACAATGTTGACATACAAATCAACAATAATGATGAGACTATGCAGCATTATGGCCAAGTGGTGTGGACACACTGGACACAGTGGGAAAACCCTAATGATGTTATAGGGGAAAACCCAACATCCATGTATCCACGGCAGACCTGGACATGCTCACAGGCCCCCTTCACCACATACATACTTTAGCCAAGCTTTTAGAATTGTAATAAAATAAAATAAATTCGAAACAAATAGAAAAACCAGAAATAAGACAGGATATTTTAAAGTTTTCATAAGATCCCTCCTTTCATTGATAACTTTAATCAATACCCAATCTCCTCGTTTGACTCCTCCACTCTTTGGTTTACAGCTTCACCTGGAACAGAATTTAGCAGAAGACATCTCTTTTCTAGTTAGCATTTTTTATAAAATTGGTTAACCATTTGATTTGCCTCTTCATCATGCTATGTGAAAGGCTTAAGTTGTGGTATTACACATGATCTCCAATAAATCAATTCAAATGGTGTTATGCATCTGGTATAGGACTGGGAAAGACTTCAATTCACATAGTAAACATACTGTATCTATAATTACCAGGCAGTATTGACCCTTCAGTTTTCTTATTGTTGAGCAAACACATGTAACAGCATCTAATAAGACCATACATCATCATTTGATAGTCAACTCCTATTAGTCATGCCTAGAAATGACAATCTGTTTCTTTGTTCCCTTCTTTAGAAAATCAACTGTTAGTCTAATTTCTTTCACTCCAAAAAACCTTTTCTGTATTTTAAAACAGTTAAGTTTAAGACCAATATTGTTTTAGATTCTCTATTTTACCAAATCACAGCTCTTTTTATCAAAGATATGATCAAAGCAATTTTCATTATGCCAAACCAGAATCCGTATGCTTCTTAAATGAAATATAAACCAAATCATGTTCTTAATGTAGCTATTAACCAAACATTTTTCCCAACTATATTTTCTATAAAGGTCAGATAGGTAGAACTTCATAACTCGTTTTGCTGCAGTTCAAAACGAGCCAATTAGCTCAAACCATCATAACCACAATTTATCAGACTTGATGAGTCTTCCCAAATTATTTCAGAACTGAATGTTATAATAACCCTCTTCATAATACAACATTATCACAGCCTAACTGTTTATCTCAAACAGTATGCCAGGCTCTGATAAAACTCTCAAATAAAACTTAAAACCAAATTACAATTAAACTCCAAATAAAAGTACATTTAGTTATTTTCTCTTTCTCATTTTTAACCAAATTATATCTAATACCTTTATCAAAAGTCTTAAAAACCCTAGATTTTACTATTTTGACTTAAAATGTTATCCCATATACCTTCAAAGTATATTCATAGTTTCCTCTTCAAAACATCAGTGTTTAAACCAATCATCTCTTCACATCCACAAAACGTTCTTGTTTTATTTCATAACCTTCCATGATCCTCTCTAAACCAATCCTTTATGTAACTTTCCAATTGCTTCCTCATAATTTTTCACATACATTTCCTCAAACCATTCTTTGACCAACACAGCTGTTTAGCGTTTACCGTCTATTCACTTAATTTTGCTCTAGTATAACTCTTCCAATTGTATTAGAACCAATTTATAAACCAGGGGTATACCCTCTGGGATAACCTTTGTAACATCTCAACGTAACTGACTCTTTTAGCCCCCACCTTTCTCCAACTCTCCTCGGGATTTCTTTAACTTCTTGGTCAAAGGAAAAAACACACCACACTCCTCTCTATTTTTATTAAACTCAATCTGACTCCACACAAATAGACAATGTTCAGGGATTCTAACCCTTGGAGAGGACTCTAACCTCCCTCTGGACAAAGACAATGAGTTCAGGGACTCTAACCCTTGGAGAGGACTCTAACCTCCCCTTGGACAAAGACAACGAGTTTAGGGACTCTAACCCCTGGAGAGGACTCTAAACTCCCCTTGGACAAGACAACGAGTTTAGGGACTCTAACCCCTGGAGAGGACTCTAACCTCCCCTTGGACAAGACAACAAGTTTAGGGACTCTAACCCCTGGAGAGGACTCTAACCTCCCCTTGGACAAGACAACGAGTTTAGGGACTCTAACCCCTGGAGAGGACTCTAACCTCCCCTTGGACAAGGACAACGAGTTTAGGGACTCTAACCCCTGGAGAGGACTCTAACCTCCCCTTGGACAAGACAACGAATTTAGGGACTCTAACCCCTGGAGAGGACTCTAACCTCCCCTTGGACAAGACAACGAGTTTAGGGACTCTAACCCCTGGAGAGGACTCTAACCTCCCCTTGGACAAGACAACGAATTTAGGGACTCTAACCCCTGGAGAGGACTCTAACCTCCCCTTGGACAAGACAACGAATTTAGGGATTCAAACCCCTGGAGAAGACTCTAACCTCCCCTTGGACAAGGACAACGAGTTTAGGGACTCTAACCCCTGGAGAGGACTCTAACCTCCCCTTGGACAAGACAACGAATTTAGGGACTCTAACCCCTGGAGAGGACTCTAACCTCCCCTTGGACAAGACAACAAATTTAGGGACTCTAACCCCTGGAGAGGACTCTAACCTCCCCTTGGACAAGGACAAAACACAAAAACGGTTGATTTCCCACCACTGTTCGTTTGACTAGGTACGATGAAACATAGTAATCGTCTAAATTTGGTTCTCAGTTCCGAATAGCAGTACTTTGAATTAACAGGTGTCTGCTTACCTTTTTTTATGTTGAGGCCTCTGACGATTACGTCTGTCTCCTCGCACCGGTGTATGGGTCTCTCCCCCGATTCGTCGGTCGGGCCGGAACCCTCTGGACTCCCTCTTTTCAGCGTCGGGGTCACCATTTGAAGGATTCTAATTCTTTATGTGTCTATTCCAATATGTAATGATGGTATTCTATGACACAAATCTGTGTTCTAGAAAGAGTGGTCTGGAGTCGCAGAGGTCCGATAATATCAGCTTTAATGCAGCAGTTGGAAATCAACAAGTACAGAGCTCTGGGGTTGTCTACGTTTCCCTACCCGCAACAGAGTTTGGGCTGGTTCACGAAGTCCAACTGGCTATCTTTCCCTGCCCCAGCATATAATATACAGTGCAATTAAAACAGAAAGATGAAAAGAGGGTTGAGCTTGTTCTCTCGTGCATCAGGGAGTTGTTCTTGCCTCCGCGTCCCACCTGCTCGGGTGCCATCTCCACCCAGATTCAAGGTTGTTTCTGAAAATGAAAAGATAGAGACACAAAGAACAGCCTGCTTCCCACACTCAGTGTGAGACCCAATGTTTAAGCCTGAGCACACTTCTAAGTTTCATAACTTTAATAAGCACAATGCATAACTTTAATAAGCACAATACATAACTTTAAGACATGCCTCCTTCATAAATCCTGTTGTTATATTCACTCGTGCACAGTGCCCGTGATGCATTCAGTGATTAAAATGCCACACATATTAATAACTGGGATCATAGTTAGTGCCGTGCCTGATATGCAGCTGGTGATTACAGTTCTAGAATATGTGTTGTAATGTATTATACATTCTTTACCACGCACAGAACTTTAAAAATATTCATAAAACTATGGCAGAGAGACACCAAAAAAGTATGGCATGTCATCACCAAGATTTTTAAAGCCACCAGTCCAGACTTCAAAAGTGGAATCTCTCTTTGTACAGTCTTTGCCGACAGATACACATGCACTCATTTTGAGCATCACAGACAGCAATAGTGTATATACTACAAAACGGTTTGTATGCACTGGGGTATGCGCAGCCTTGGCAGTGATATCTACTTTGTACTGAAAGCCTTTGATTCTTGGTATGTTGAGCATTTGCGCTCATATGAGCTGGTCCTTAACGAAAGAAAGGGCCATACAGTCAAACCTCTGCATCAGCTGACTGACCAAATGCCGTTGTTGGCCTACAAAGTGTCAAGCAAACATCCTCACACCTAAACATTTCATTCCGGTTTCAGATTAAACGAGGAGCTCGACATCCAGCAGCAGCCTGTCATATCTGCATGCACAGCTATAGAGTACCTGGACAAAGCAATACAATTACAGTTAGTGAGTACTATTTTACACTGATTAAATAATATGGGAGCACCAGATGTTAATGTTGCTGTGCAGGCACAGTAGCTGCTGAAACATACACTAACCTTTGCAGTATCTTTTTTGTTTGTTACAGGCTTCCCTACACAGTTGTACAAATGGCAACGCCTAATGTCCTCAAGCTAAGGGTGATTCTGGATGAAGTTAATGCTGAAAAGCTTAACTTGCACTCTCGCCCTGAGACTGTGAATGCCCTCATACTGGATCTGAAAAAGAAGCCTGACCTGAACTATGACTTTCGCCTGCAATTCCAAGACCCTGAATTTGATAATGCCTTATGCAATTTAGTCAATATAGAGGACCTGCCATCTATCGCAACTGTCAAGTTAGTTAAAGTAACTGAATTGGATCTGAGTTCAGCCAGCACTGATGACACAGTGTTGTTATCAGATATAGAGTCACCTGAGCGCCTCTGTAGATGGCCTGAAGTTTTTGTTGTTCCGACATTCTCATACGAGGTGGAGTTTGCATTAAGAGAGGGCAACTGTGCGTTTGAGAAGGAAGACAAAATCTTGAGGTTAACAAGGGATCAAAAACATAACATACTGGATGTGATGGCTGCGGAAATGTATAGACATAAGGCATATCCGAGTAGCAAACAGATAGGCAAGGCTGCAGATGCCCTTGTGAATAAACACCCCTGCCTGACAGAGAGAGGTTCCCAAAAAGCATGGAAGAACAGCCTTCGCTTCAAGATGGGCAACTACAGAACTAAACTAAGCAGAGCTGGCATAAAAGATGTGGCCGTGAATGCAGGAAAGTGCAGCCGCAGCAACCCGACGGGTACACCATCCCGGACCAACATAAAACGACCCAGAAGAGGGGAAATCCAGTTCCTCCCTAACTATCCCTGTGGTGAGAACAAGGACACACTGGGAACCAGAAGGATGGAGATCCTGGAGGAATTCAAGAAGATGCCAGCTGACAGAGACATGGTTCTCGTCCATCAGCACATGCAGCGCACCTTTCCACTTCGCCGTGATGAGATTGTGACGTTAGCTCCTCCCATCGCAGAATTGAAAGATAGATGGCCTGCCCTCTTCTCTGAAGCTCAAGTAAGTAAAACATAATGGGACACTACACAAAAAACAAAGGTGTTGTGTGTTAAACACAAACAACCAACATTGATTATTGCTTGATTTGATAAAAAAAATGTATTGTGACATTGTCCTCATGATGATTTCATCAGGGAAACGGTTCATGATTTATGTAAAAAGTACATTACTTCGACACTTACTCTGGAAAACTTTGAAAAACAGCTTCATTGCAACCTGCTTGCCCTTTACAGATATGCTTAGGAAATATAACGGTTGTCCAAAATTTTAAAAGGAATCACATGAATCAGACCACTTTATGAATTCCAACATGGACTTGTTATGATTTAGGCTCATTATGGGATCTCTCTTTATGCTTTTGTGTTTGGTACAGCTCTATGGCGAATTCCAAAGGATCACAAATCAAAGCCTTCAATATTCCTTCTTTGCTGCGCTTGATAAAAACACTACACAGCTGCTCAAACTCTACAAAGAGAGGAAGACTGGAACTTTTGGTGAGAAGATGGTAGATCTGCTGATGGCATATGAGGAGCAGGTAAGGGTGCTATTAATATGTTTACTAAAGGTTGGAAGTAACTACAATAATAAATATAACTGCAAGCAGCAATGGCGGATTCCTCCAAACATTGCAAACCACTGAAAAATGTATATTCTTTACAAATTGTCACTGTAAAATTCCATGCTGCAGACTTACCAATGGGATACCAAATCTGAAATGCAATACCATCAAGATCCACAAGGGCTTTTATTTCAAGCCAAGGAGTGAAGGGAGGGGGCTTGGTGAGCCGACCCATTCCAGAAAGCCTTGTATCTTTGTGTATCAGGGCGTGGCCTGTAGCGTCACTTATGGGTGATATTGGGCCATTTGTGGTGTGGTAGTTACTCTTGGCCTATACTATCAATGTTTCAGGATTTTGAGAACTTTTTACCATTGCATACAAAATCGGAAATGCAATACCACCAAGATCCACATGGGCCTTTGCTAAAGACCAAGCAATGAGTGGGGGCTTGGTCAGCCCACAATTGCCTGAAATGTTGTGTATGCGTCTCGCCAAGCTTGCGCGTGTGTCAAGGGAAAGGCTGAGTGTGTGAGAATGTGGAGCGCGCGCGCTGAGGGTCAGGGGAGACATTTAGTTGGAAATTTCCTTAATAATTAGCCAAGCATGCATTTTTCAAATATTCACCAAAAATCAGCTTTTCATCTTAGAGTCAACTTTTTCTGAGATTTGAGTACTAAACATTCGCAAGAGTCTTCATGAACTTGTGATTGAATTAGAGTTTTTTGACTGGCGGAAGTGTAAAGCATTATTTTAGCGTTAGATAGAAATAAATTAGATTTCCTTTATTTCAATCATTTTTTAAGATATTAATTTGCCTTCTCACATGGGAACATGATGTAGTGTCTTTCACGTGACACACCAAGTTTGGTGGTGATATTTCAAAGATTTGCTGAGATTTGATCCAACTGCCTGTTTGGTTGCTTTGTTGACGATTTTGATTGGCTGTACCGGACAAACGGTTATGAAATTCAAAAATCTGTTGAAGATTTCAGTGAGGGTTGCTCTGACGATGATACCTGCCAATTCTGGGGAAGATTGGACAAAAATTGTAGGAGAAGTAGCAAAAAAACGTGTTTCCTAAATCTTTATTGTACAAAAAAATCCAATATGGCGGCCGTTATAGGTTATTGAGGCTTTTTTGTTCCTCATGAGAAATAAGGCATATATAATGAATTTCAGAATTTTGGGACAAATGGGATGTGAATGGCATCACTTTGTAAATGGAAAATTGGGGCTTGGCCGTAGCGCCACCTATGGATAATGGTGCGTCATTTGTGGTGTGGTAGTTACTCCTGGCCTATACTATCAGAAACACACTAGATCTAGTGATAACAACTGGACTAAATATCAATAATATTTCAATAACTGATCTACCCCTCTCAGACCATCATTATATACTTTTTAATGTGGAAATTATCCTAACAAAAACCAAAAAAGAATTCTTAGTCCATAGAAGATATTTAGACGATACAGCTATGATGACATTTTCTGAACAATTTGCTCTACATGAGCCGACTTACCATGATTGCTCTCTGAATGAAATGGTAGAGAACCTCAATTATGCACTATTATCTGTGTTAGACTCTGTTGCACCACTGAAAACCAAAAAGAAGTGCACAAGCAGAACCTCCCCATGGCTGAGAAATAAAAATGTTAGTGAAACGAAAAGAAAATGCCGTGCAGCAGAGAGAAAATGGAGGAAAACAAAGATCACTATCCACTACAATATCTACAAAGATACACTAACCACCTTTAACAAAACCATCCGTCTAGCAAGGAGAGAATATTTCTCCAACATTATTACAGAAAATGCCAGAAATTCCAGAGTTATTTTCTCCACCATTGACCAGCTGCTAAACACTGTCCCTGCCCCACCTCCATCCTCAGCAGTTAAATGTGAAGAGCTTGCTTTGTTCTTCAAGAACAAAATAACTTTGATTAGAGCGAGTATTATTAATAGTGGGGTCGAAACTGACATCAGTAGATTCTGCAACATAACCATGAGCACATTTACCTGTATCACACTTAGTGAACTTTCCAAAATTGTCAGCGAATCTAACTCCACAACCTCAGATATTGATCCTATACCCACAACATTCTTTAAGCGAGTGTTTGATAGTGTCTCAGGTCCGGTGCTAGAGATTATAAACACATCCCTTAGAACTGGCGTCTTCCCAGATGCCTTCAAAACAGCTGTTGTAAAGCCCCTATTAAAGAAACCCAAATTGGATAACAGTCTACTTGCAAATTACAGACCAATATCAAACCTCCCATTTATTAGTAAAGTACTGGAAAAGATAGTTTTAGTCCAATTAAATTATTTTCTTGAAGAAAATAACATCCTGGAAGTCTCGCAGTCAGGTTTCAGGAAATATCACAGTACTGAAACTGCTCTCACCAAAATAATTAGCGACCTCAGACTAAACTCTGATGCAAATAAAGTCTCTATCCTTATCCTGTTAGATCTCAGTGCAGCATTTGATACAATTGATCACGACATCCTAATCAATAGACTGGAAAAGCTTATTGGGTTCACGGATAGTGTATTGAACTGGCTGAAATCATATATCACAGGAAGGAAGTTTTATGTTAGTTTAGGTGACCATAGGTCCAAGAAACATCAGAACTGCTACGGGGTTGCTCAAGGAAGCTGCTTAGGTCCATTACTTTTTTCTCTTTATATGTTACCACTCGGCGACATAATCAGAAAACATAACATAGATTTCCATAGCTATGCGGATGACACACAACTATATATATCCACTGAACCCAACGATGCAACGGCCATCAATTCCATTACAAACTGCCTGTTGGCAATAAACAAATGGATGAATGATAACTTTCTTAAATTAAATTAAGACAAAACCGAAGTCCTACTATGTGGCCCCAAATCCAAAAGAGAGATGCTTATTAAGAATCTTGGAGGCTTAACCCCCTGTCTTAAACCAGAGGTGACGAGTCTCTGCGTAATCCTGGACTCAGATTTGAATTTCAACTCTCACATTAATAAAGTGACCAAAACAGCTTTCTTTCACCTGAGGAATATAGCAAAGGTACGACCATTCATAAACCAAAATGATGCAGAGAAGTTAATTCATGCTTTTATATCCAGCCGGCTGGACTACTGTAACGCACTTTTCACTGGTCTTCCCAAGAAAACCACTGAAAGACTACAGCTCATTCAAAATTCTGCAGCTAGATTATTAACCAAAACTAAAAGGAGAAAACACATTAGTCCTGTCCTAGCTACTTTACACTGGCTCCCTGTTACCTTCAGAATTGACTTTAAGGTCCTTTTTCTCACATACAAAGCTCTACACGGACAAGGACCTAGCTACATTGCTAACTCCTTTATAAACTACACACCAGCTAGAACACTGCGATCATCAAATGCAGGCCTATTAGAGGTCACCAGAAGCAGTCATAAGAAGATTGGTGATTCGGCCTTTGTCAATTACGCCCCAAAACTATGGAACAAATTACCCATAAATATTAGGGAAGCTAACACTCTAGACATTTTTAAAAGACAGCTTAAAACCTACCTTTTTACCGAAGCATTTAAGTAATTTTATCTCAAAAGGGTTTTCCTACTTTTTAAAGTTGTTTTCTCTCTTGAACAGAGATCTTATTGGGATTTTTATTATTGTTTGAATTATTTATCACTTGTATTATTGTTTTTATTGATTTTATGTAAAGCACCTTGAGCTACAATTCTTGTATGAAATGTGCTATATAAATAAAGTCTTACTTACTTACTTACTTACTTACTATCAATGTTTCAGGATTTTGAGAACATTTTCTAAAATGCATTACCATCAAGATCCACAAGGGCCTTCACTTCAAGCCAAGGAATGAGTGGGGGCTTGGTCAGCCCACAATTGCCTGAAATGTTGTGTATGCGTCTCGCCAAGCCCGCGCGTGTGTCAAGGGAAAGGCTGAGTGTGTGAGAATGTGGAGCACGCGCACGCTGAAGAGCAGGGGAGACATTTCATTGAAAATTTTGTTAGCAATTAGCCAAGCATGCATGTTTCAAATATTCACATAAAATCGACTTTTCATGTTACAGTCAACTTTTCCTCAGATTTGTGTACTAAACATTCTCAAGAGTCTTCATATGAACTTGTGATTGAATCAAAGTATCAGTTTTTGACCGGCGGATGTGTAAAGCATTATTTTAGCGTGAGCGATAAATTCGATTTGCTTTATATCAATCATTTTTTGAGATATGAAGTTGCCTTTGCACATGGTATCATGTTGTAGTGTCGTCCACCGATATACCAAGTTTAGTGTTGATATCTCAAAGATTTGCTGAGATTTGACCCAAGTTCCTGTTTGGTTACTTTTTTGCTGATTTTGATTGGCTGTGCCGGACAAACGGTTTAGAAAATCAAAACGCCATGGGATAACTTTTGTTAGGCTTGGTCTGAAGATCATCTCTGGTCATTTTGAAGAAGATATGACAAAAATTGTAGGAGGAGTAGGCTTTCAAAGGTTTTTGATACAACCGGAAATAGCGGGAAATCTATATAACCGGAAATTGACGTCATAGGGTGCGTTGAACTCGTCTTGATCCAGGGAATCCAATGGTACCTCATTTTTGAAAATCAGTCATACGGTTCAAAAGTTGCGTGTGTAAACACAAGTCCAACTTTGACCCATTGGTGGCGCTAGAGTGGTCTGATGGGATACATGAAACTTGGTGTAGGTATAGAAGGAACTGTCCTTAATGAGTGTGCCAAATTTAACAAAAAGTTATCCAAGGGTTCTAGGGGCTGCCATTGACTCCCATGGAACTAGAATAATAATAATAATAATAATAATAATAATAATAATAAAACTAACAATAACAATAGGTTTCCTCCTTACGGAGGAATCCTAATGACTGAAATGATGAAACAGCTATCAAATTATATGGTCAATTAAATACAATTAAATGTTGCATCAAATAAAATCGATGAAATAAAATGGTACAATTATATATTCAATATTTCAGTTAAAAACCTTTCTTTGTGTAAAAGGACAAGAATGACATCAGTTCAACTAGAACAGCAGCACTGGCTGGGCTGCCACTGTACCTAAAAAGAAGACTCATCAGTGATCTTCAAGAGTTGCAAGGTAACGTTAATCTCTCATTCTCCCTGGACTTGAGATTTGCCTGTCTTGACTTGAGACTTGAATGAAAAGACTTGAGACTTAGACTTGAGAACTTTGTCCCATCTCTGCAATCAAGTGTATTCCCTCTACCATACCATTGTTAACTGTTTTATGCTACACCTGTGAATACTTGAAGAACACTAATTTCATGTTTCCCAGGAGTACCAGCTAAGGTTTATATCTTATTAATTAGCCTATCTTAGTTGACGTGTTTGGTACACACATGTTCTGGACCTCATGTGTACTCCCTCTTTCAGGAGGAGCAGTTCGACGCATTCCAGGTGGGGGCAGTGGCGCTGTTGGCCGTAGTAGCTGAAGAGGACACGGCTGCAGGGATTCCCTTTCAACCTCTCCATGTCTCAGTCATCCTGGAGGATCAGGTTGTTATGACTCTCAAATCTTGGACTGATGCACTGGTGGTGTTGTTCAGCTTGGTTTATGCTCTCAATTTGAGCTATCCGGCGCAGCTGAGTGGCTTTTTTGAGTTCATTCGGGTTGTCCTATTAAATCTAGACGATACAAGAAAGCAGCTCAAACCTAAGTTGCAGGCCTTGAAAAATCAGCTGGTGTAATCAGGGGACGTCCTGCACCAATACTTCCAGCAGTCATGGTTTAAAATTGCTTGTTGTTGGCTGCTGAGATCAAGCACAGTTGGTTTAATTAGTTATGTCCCATCCTGTTCCAGAGGAAATGAAAGAGCGCTCCTAGTTTAATTAGGTAGCATAGTTAGTTAAGTTAAGATAGTTCTTAAGCAAGCCCAACATTTTGTTAATAGAGGGGAATGGAGAGGGATAGGGGAGGGGAATGGAGAGGAGAGGGGAATGGACAGGAAGGGGAGAGGAGAGGGGAATGGAGAGGGAGAGGAGACAGGAATGGAGAGGAGAGCAACGGAGAGGAGACAGGAACCGAGATGAGACAGGACTCGAGAGGGAGATGAGACAGGAATGGAGAGATGGTAAATAATTATAAATAAATGATAACACTTTAAAAAAACGTTTCAACCTTTTAGTTTATAATTTTTGAAACTATTGTGAGCAAAATATATTTGTTCAGTGATTTATTTTTTTGTAAAGATTGTATTTTTTGTAATGATTGAATTTGTTGTAATTTCATAATGTGTAATAATGGCATAATGTGTAATGTTGTGGTCAAAGACTCATATTTGTTCAAATAAATCCATTGCATCTAACGTAGTATTTGAATTGAGTTAATGCAACTTTAAAGGTTCAAGGCAATCAGTTTCCTTAAATGAATTGAGTAGCTGCTATACCCTTTTGAGTTGTTGTAACACAAGCTATTTAAGTGAGGCAGACATAAATCATATATTTGCTTTTACATCATTTTAATGAGTTCATACAAACATTACAAATAAGTTTAAATAATGAATATGTTTTAAGTTCAATACAAACAATGGAGTTAGTACTAGTCACTTATTTACTTAAGTGTACCTAACAATAAATACTTGAGTTAAGAATACTCCATTTAAGCAATTATTTTCACTAAAAGGATTTGAGTTATTTAACTTATATGGTTCAAGGCAATCGGTTTCCTTGAACTATTTGAGTTGACTTTACTCATCAGGTTTTACAGTGTAGGACATTATTGTCATCAAACAGAGCTACAGAGACAGGGTGAGAAAAAGAGAGAGAGGTAGAGAGAGCCACAGATGACCTTTCAGATGACCACTTGTACTTCAGGTGACCACTCCTATGGTGACCAATGTCATAGAATTTTAGGATGCATGTACAATTGTCAGAAAAGGTGAAAATGTCACCCTTCATTCTGTATAAAATGATATTGTGTTCAACATTGCTTTTGTGCAGAGAGGAACTACCCCTACAACAGAAGAACGAAATGCCACAATGACAGAGTTACTTGGACCAGGATAATTGTTTGGCTATCGATTTTTACGTTTAACACGCAATATATACTTTTGCATAAGTAGCCTACTATTTGCTACATGCTTCGATAGCCAAACAAATGTCCTGGTGCACGTAACACTGTCAGGCTATTGCATTTTGTACTTCTGTCGATCAATTTCTTGTTAGTTACTGCATCCATTCACCAACGAAGTGTTGTACCTACCCTTTCCGTTTTGAGTTAATGTAATGTGTTTTTGAGTTAATGTAATGTTGTTTCCCATTTGGGGGAGCGTGTCTTTGTATTGGGGGGAGGTGAGCAAGTCATCCTATTTGGGGGGAGTTGACTCGTATTTGGGGGGAGTGTTTTCATTTGGGGGATGCACTCATATTAGTGGGTGTGATTTGCACTTCAGGGCCATCGTAGGATTCTTTTAAGCTTGACAACACGCAACTACAAACACAATATGATGAAAATTAGGAAATGTAAGTGTAGATACTTATTGGGTGTGCAGCAGATGTTTTAACCTCCACTGACTGAAGAAAGACCAAATGGGGGAGGGGATGTCACTGAGTACATCAGTTGGTTTCTTAAAGGGGCGTTTACCCCATAATGACAGGGTGGACAGCAATTTCAGGGACACATGCAAAATGATTAATATTATTATGAAACTCAAATATAAATAATCAAAATGACTTGTTTTACCAAATAACTTGTTAAGGACAATAAGTACATTAAAAAAGTATAAAAATTGTATGTAATGTAACCACTTTTTGCACTCACTGAAATTAGCTGAGCAGCGTGTGGGACATGCCCAAATCACATACATCCAATCAAAAAAAATGGTATAAAATCAGAAAAACACATTTTCAAGAGACTTATCATTGTACCTGTATGTGTTTGTTTTGCCATTTTGTAATAAAACCTCAGAGTTTCATTATTTTGCATTATGTTCATGATGACTGAGCGATTCTGATGAGGACACCAAAGGCACTTTATAGTGATAATGACCCTGCTAGTTTAACCCTCGTGCTGCCTTCGGGTCACATGACCCAAAGGTTCATAACGAACCATCATTGTGTTTACCCAATTTTACCCAATACAAAAACAAATAAAAATAATTTTCTTTTAACCATTCCAATGTGGGGGGTCTGAGACAGCCCGACAGTTAAAAGAAAATGCTTCACTTTGTTTTTGTATGAGGTAAATTTGTCGCAATACGACGGTGGGTCACAATGACTGATGGGTCAGAATGACCCGAAGATAACACAAGGGTTAAGAGCATTATTCATACAGCCATTGCGGCATGAAACAAAGATGGCAAGAAAACTGGGTTTATCGATCAAATATAAATGTCACCTTTCTGTCTAAAACGCATTGTTTATGAAGAGACGGCACATGGCCCTCTCCATGGTGTATAGACATATTATGACGTCATTGGGCAGACAGGGATTGTGACGCGCTTTACAAACTTATAAGAACGTTACAAAATCATTCATTGTTGCAGCAGGCAAGGAGCAAACCGCGTCTACTTTTTTCTCGTTGGAAAGTGTAGTAGAAATGTATATTTATTGTGGAAATGTATATTTATTTGAGTATTTCTTAGATTGTCATCTTTAAAGAAACATGGATGACATTCCGAAACATAAAACTCTTGGGCGGCCTAAACAGAAGGTAAGTCTGGTAAACCTAAAGTAAATAAAACAATTTAGAATGTTGATAAACATCGACGAAAATACTTGATTTTTCTAAATTGTTTCAGTAGGCTACTTGTGCCAGCCCAATTTAGCCCCGCCCACAAAAAAATTAGGTCGGGAAGTTGGGTCCGGGGAAGCTCGGTTGGGGGTTCGGCTGTGTCCGAACAGGGGCTGTTCGGACACAGTTGTGTTTCACAAATAGCCTAACCCTAAGCTGTAGACCTTTTTCATAGTCATATTTCATATTTAAAAGTAACATTTCTTTTTCGAAAAATAAAATAATTTCTGTTCAAGACACTCGCTGTATTTCCCCGCTAGCCCCTTTCTCACTCCTCCTTATGTTTGTGTACGCGTGTGTTTTCATACGTCTGTGTATTTACGTGGCGTGTGTGTCTGTGTGTGTCTAGCCTGCTCGTCTGGCTACCTACCGCCTCGCGCCCTGTTGGCCAGAGCAGGGAGCTGAACTGAAGCTTCCTGCCCTGCTGTTCTCAGAAGTTCAGAACCCCCTCCAGGTATAATTAGGAATAACAGATTAAGGACACTCAGTCCTCAGTGTCAGGACAGTTATCTTCCAGTTCCTCAGTTTCTTTTGTGTTGGCACAATTACAACAACGACATAAGTCTGTGCAACACAGTCCTGCAGAAAAACATGAACATCTGCTTGTCTCACACGCACTTTCGCAGCCGCAGTGTATCACATGCAAAACACTGTCAGGGGCCGAATTTCTGTTACGTGCAAGGTCCCATCCTCTATTTGCCAAACATATCCATCCATGTTGACAAAAAGAAGCTACCTTATTGGTGTATAACGATCACGTGTCGAACCGTGCCACCAAAATCCTATTATACGCTCTGAAGAAACTAGTTCTGCATAAAACATAATCGACTGGAATTTCAGCGACAAACTTTTTTTGGGTAGCTTAGCACGAATCTTTCTTTTTTATGAGCTAAAGATTGTGTAGATGCCAGACTGTGGAGCGGGAATAATTTTCTAAAAGACTTTCCGTGGTTCACCTTGCAGCCTAGTAGGAACACATACCTGGAGAGGCTCAACACATTTGACACTTTGTTCATGTTGTCCACATTGATCAAAAGTGACATACAAACATACAGTAGATAATAAAGGTTCAGAAGTGCATAAGTCTAACAGTGTTTCAGTGGGTAGAGCAAAGGGAGTCTGTATTTTACCAGCTACTATCAACATAATCTCAAATACAGTATGTTAATGTCAAAGAGCAATAATAGCAATATAATCATGTCAGAACTTGGTGCCAAAGCCTCCTCGATGCCCGGAGCCCAGCCGCAAGAGCAAGGCTGCCAGGAAGGCTGCAGGAGCTGAGAAGGACACAGGGGGCAACAAAGGGCCTCTGGCAGAGTCCTGGAAGGTTGTGGAGGACGCTGGAGCGGCTTATCCTTCAGCCCTGGATGACGAGCTGGCAGGACTAGGCAGGGTGGTGAGTAGAAGGCCCTAATCCACCTCCCTGGGTACTACAGACTCCAGCCAGGCTCCTCTTCTCCTCTCTATCTTCCTCCACCTTTCCTGTATCTCTGATACTGGCTCTGTTACTGTGCTTTGCTAAGTATTTTTCTTGCCTGCAGGTGACTGGTGGTGCATGTGCGAAGATGCTTCCCATCCCCCAGACCAGCTACTGTGAGTCATTGTTCATTAATGTATCAAATGTTGACTATTCCTGATGAAATGATCACTTTCTGTCAAGAGAAGGGATCCACCAATCACATTGTCACTCTCCTCTTCCTGTAGGTGTTCTTCCAGCAATCAAAAGTTCCTCTCACCCACTGGAACCAATCAGAGCATCGGCCTCTGAAACACCCGGGCCCCTGGGCTGCAGAGCCACACCAGATGGAAGGGAGAGTGCGTACTCCTCTCCACCTGCATCTCCACCTGCGTCTCCACCTGCGTCTCCACCTCCGTCTCCATGCCGACCTGAGGCGCAGTCTCCAGGTTCTTCTCCACCTCCAACCTTGAATGACCCCATGACCTGGGAGACCACGCCCAGTCTTCTGTCATCGGAGGAGACCGAGGACGAGCGTTCTGTGTTGGAGGCCATGATGTCACACCCGTGAGTGCTCCTCCAAACGTCCCCTTTAGACTAGTGTCCTGTTCAGCATAATGTTACGATGCGTCGTCAGTTGTCATTGTACTGTGAAGTGATGTCAAACGTCAGTTCTTGTTCTTGTTACAGTCATTGGAAAATCATCAACAGGGTCCTGTTGAGAAAGGTAAATAAAATGTTTACGTTAATTTCCTTTTACTCAGTCTGACAATCACCACATGTATCTGTATTGCCATATCACATCTCTCCCTCTCCCCCTCCCCGTCCCCCTCCCCCTCTCCCTCCCCCTCCCCTCCCCTTCCCCCTCCCCCTTTCCCTCTCCCTCCCTCCCTCCCTCCCTCCCTCTCAGAACAAGAGCGTAGCTGAGCTGCAGGAGCGCTCGGAGGAGGTCATGGAGTGGGTTCTCAAGGTGACCAACGAGGTGATCCTGCCCGCCATGGCCCTTTACCAGGTCCTCCACATCCGCAAAGACCAAGATGGCCGCCCGCTGTCCGCCACCATCTCCTACAGCAGCTGTGACTCCCAGAGTGACAGGTCCTCTTCCGCAGGGCTGCTGTCCACAGCCAGGCCTGTCACTGGCTCTCTGACTGGGATGGTATGTTTCAACCCTGCTGATTCTCCCCAGGACCAGGCCTCTTCTCCGGGCTCCGCCCAGCCCTACGTCCCCCAGGGCGTTCTGAGAATAATCTCAGAGAGGTTGCACCATCTGCTGCTAGGAGGGCAGGGATCCAGGTCCCAGAGCAGGATGCTGGGTGGCAGGCCTCTGATGTCCGAGGAGGACGTCCTCGCCACGGCATCCCTCACTGTGGCAGAGATCCTGCTGAAGGTGCAGGCGGTGAGGGATAAACAAGAGCACGATGCAGAGGACAAGCTGTCAGCCTGTGTGGATGAGCTCTACGAGTCTGTCATGGTAGAGGTGCTGGAGAAGTTTGCACTCCACCGCCCCTGCTGCTTGCTGTCGGACTGCCGTGTGACCAGCATCTCCGAGGACCTGATATGCAACGCCTGGCAGGACGCCAAGGAGAAGATTCAGGTCCTCGCCAGCAGCCACACCGACGCCATCAACGAGCTGGTGTCCCCGCGGCCCCCGTTGTCTGCCGACACGAGGGAGAGGATGGAGATGGCCTCCTTCCTCATTGGTAGCGTGGCGGAGGCGGAAGAGATGGAGAAGGCGATGGCTCCGCCCAGCCGCTTGACGTCACCGACCCTCTGCTCCCTGAAGGAGAGCCTCTCTGGAATCCTGGCCTGCCACGCCCTGTTCCAGAGCCCGGGCGTGGTCCCCACGGAGGAGAAGCTGGACCTGGTGAGGATGGTGGGGGGCTTCCTCCAGGAGATGGAGCCCACAGAAGGAGGCTCTTCCCTGGACCAGCCCCAAGAGGCCTACGAGGCCTCCCTGCTCCAGAGCGTGGCCACAGCCTGCAACGTAATCCACAACGTCCTGAAGAACTTCCACGCAGCCCAGCAGCTGACTGGGCAAGTGGAGGTGGCAGACTTCCTGCAGCCTGGAAGTAAGACCTTCACCATGGTGGTGAAGTGTGTTAGCCAGAGCCTGCTAGGAGACGTTGCCATGGAGCTGGATGCCCTGAGGAGGAGCCCGGGGGCCAGCATCAGCAGTGGGAGGAGCAGCAGGAATCCCTCTTGCCTCCCTCTTGACACGCAGCAGGAGCGACCAGTGGAGTGCAGCTCTGCTAGCAAGGAAGAGCAGGAGGAGGAGGATCCTCAGAAGAAGGAGGAGACCGCCCCTCCCTCCTCCAGGAGCACTAGCGCCTGGAGCGAGGCTAGCAGTGCTGCCAGCTGCCAAGACCTCAGCCTCACCGCTGAAAACATGCTGGACGCCATCGTGCGGATGGCCAACTCGGCCTCCAGATCCTCCCCCGACAATCAGGACGACAAATGCGACGTCAAATCGTTCGACCAGGCGGAGTACGACCTGGGCCGCCTGCTGGCATCCCACACCATGTGCACCAGGATGTTCCAGGTGAGGATCCACCACTTCTCCGAGCAGTTGATTGGACGCATTTATCAGCTTCTCCTGGACACCCGGATGGGACGACTCCCCTCGACACCCCATTGCCGCTCCGAGCCCAACTTCCAGAACCTGGAGGACAAGGAGCGCCTGGACCAGGAGCTCTTCACCCCTCTGCTTTACAACTTCTTCCAGACGGCCTTCAACAGCCTGATGGGGAACCTGCTGGGCGAAGAAGACCTCACGGACGACCACCGGGCTGACTCCTGCAGCGATGCGTCCTCGGACAGCAGTGACAGCAGCAGTGACAGCAGCAGTGACAGCAGTGACTGTCCCTCCCTGGACTGGTCCCGTGGGATGACGCCGGGCCCCAGGCATGGGGTTGTGGGTAGTAGGAGATCGCAGAGCAGGTTAAAGCCCTCCTGCGGCCAGGACCAGAGGTGGGCGCTGGAGGCCATTTGTGAGGTGTTGACTACCCAGGCGGGAAGTGACCTCTACAAGACCTGCAACGACCCACAAGAAAACATGTTCGTTGTTAGCAAAGGTAGATACATTTTTTTACCGTTTAGATAAAAAAAACTGGTAACTATGCTATTTTAAGACATGCTATTGTAAGACAGATTTGTAAGTATTGAGTTCTGCTGAATGACAGTGTAGGTCAAGTAAATAACTATAATAATAATATTGTAGTTAACAGCCAAAATATGTAATGAGAAAAGTATAGTTAATAGCTGTAATAGTGTAGTTAAAAGTGTGTTTTCTTGTGCCAGGCCTTGATGCTGAGGCCATGGCCAAGGTCGGTAACCTAGCCAGCTCCTCCTCTGAAGACATAAACCAGGAAGTGACAACAGGAAGTCTCGACCCAGAGTCAGGTCTCATCAACCAGGAAGTAGGCCAGCCTGAGATGGATGACAACGAAAATGCTGACTACACTGATGATTTCCACGAAGAGGAAGAAGGGTCAGATTGCCAGACAATTGCCAAGGGTGCATTGATCAAGGAAGAAGAGGAGGATGAAGATGATGGAGCTCCAGGCCTCCCTGAGGAGGTCCAGGATCATCCCTCCCTACCTCCGAGCCACTCTGAGACACCCTCCCTACAGCCTGGGGAAGTTCTGATCCAGGAGAAGGTCCTGATACCCCCCCGGCCCAGCGCCCTGCACCACCAGACCCTGCATGACCTGCTGCACAGGTTGGTGGGACGCCTGGCCCTCCAGGGGGCCCTTCGTTCCTGCTTCACCCCCACCAACTCGGAGATAGAGGCTGACCTCCTCCAAGACGTGAGCCGGTTTCTCTGGAACCAGGCTAGGATTGGCCTCGTCCTGGAGCATGAACCCCAGAACCCGTTCTTCGGTGGCGCCGATGCCCTGGACGCCATGTTTGAGGCGACCTACGCTGAGCTGATGCTCTGTTCCGATAGAAACAGGGCCCAGGTCCACTCCGCGCTCCAGGGAGGGGCAGGCATCGTCTGCATGGCCGAGAACGTCGCCAAGGTGATCTGCCGTCATGCCGAGGTTTGGCGGCCTTCTGCCGTGTCGGGTGAGAGTCATGATTTGGAAACAGGTTGTGAGGAGAAGGAGAGCGCAGAGGACTCTGCTGGCTTGGAAAAGGCCGGTAGAAATTCCACCACCTTCATCACAAACACGAGCTTGGATGAAGGACTTGAGATGGACTCTGCTGGCCCAGAAAAGGCCGGTGGAAGTTCCAGCCCCTTCATAAGCAACACAAGCTTGGATGAAGGACTTGAGATGGACACTGCTGGCTTAGAAAAGGCCAGTGGAAATTCCAGCCCCTTCTTAAGCAACACAAGCTTGGATGAAAGACTTGAGATGGACTCTGCTGGCTTAGAAAAGGCTGGTGGAAGTTCCAGCCCCTTCATAAGCAACACAAGCTTGGATGAAAGACTTGAGACTGCTGAGTCTGCTGGCTTGGAAAAGGCCAGCAGACTCACCTCCTGCCTCTTGTCCTCCTCCACTTCCCGGTCCTGCTACTCCTCCTCTTCTTCCACCTCTGTTTTCTCCTCTTCTTCGTCCTCCCAACCCTCCACCTCCAGGGGCTCCATTCCTCGGGGCCCCAGCCCAGAGGGACATCATTTGGGGCCGCTCGGAAAGACTGACACCCCCATCCTCCAGAGATGGTTCACACTGGTAAGCTGAAAACAACACCACACACTGGCACTAGGTAGAACTGACCTGTACTGAGTCAGCGATAAGAAGGGACGACATGTGACAATCTCAATGAATCTGTGTGTCTTTGCTCTCACTTCCAAACCCAGAAGAAAGAGAAGACTTTCCATAAGGATGGACAGAATGTGGCTGCCAAGGGAAAAAAGACAAGCAGAATATTCAAGACAAACAAAGTGTCTCCCCTTAGCGCTGAACGTAAGATCCTGACTGCACATTTGCTCATTTAGGCTTTCCCACTTTAGTTGGCTCTCCCACCATTTCACACACACATACTTGCACACACACACTCACAAACACACACTGCATACAGATACGCACACACACACACTATTTTTAAGTGAGAGGTCACAGTGCTGAAGTTCCGTGTGATGTCATACCCTGTTGTGTGATGGTGTTTCCTGTCCAGGTCCAGACCTTGGCGAGTCCTCCATTGCCAGAGGACAGGAGAAGAAGAAGAAGTCCATAAAAGCCTTCTTCAGGGGGTTCTCTGCAGTTCTCTCTAGGGCTTTCTGCTTCGGCTGCGTGAAGGATATTCACCAGTAGAGGGCGCCACCTGCTTACTCAACTGGCTGGCAGAGAAAGAGAACCTGTCACTACGACAACAACTGTAGCTACTTCCCTCTTCTTCTTTTTTTGTATATTCCAATAAAAAATACTGGAATTTCGTTTATATCTCCTTTGTAATCGTTAAGCTGTTTGTGCAAAAGGTTGTGACATCACCATGTCAGGACTGCAGCCACACAGAGAGGCTGATTAGCATTTGTTAGAGTAATTGTACACAACCACTTTACATCAGTGTAAAAGTGACCTTAAACAGTAGCAGACATGTGTATGTAAAACTTTTACATACACATGACCAAACTATTTATTTTGAGAATGCTACTTGAGTTTTTTCAGAATAGTTGTTATTGTTCCCCAATTTAAAAAGAGCCTTCTTTTGTAATTATTAGATTGGTAAATGGACTGCATTTATATAGCACTTTTCTACCTTAGCGGCACTCAAAGCGCTTTACAATGTTTGCCTCTCATTCACCCATTCATACTCACACTCGCACATACCGACGGCAGCGAGCTACCATGCATGGCGCCGGCCTGCCCATCGCGAGCAACTTGGGTTTCAGAGTCCAAGGGAGTCAGGTGGCTGAGCGGTTAGGGAAGCGTGATTGTAATCAGACGGTTGCTTGTTCGATTCCCGGCCGTGCAAGATGACGTTGTGTCCTTGGGCAAGGCACTTCACCCTACTTGCCTCGGGGGAATGTCCCTGTACTTACTGTAAGTCGCTCTGGATAAGAGCGTCTGGTAAATGACTAAATGTAAATGTACTTCGACACATGACCGAGGAGGAGTCAGGGATCGAACCGCCAACATTGCGATTAAGAGACAACCCTCTCTACCCCCTGAGCCACAGCCACCCCCGAGATTGAAACACACTACCGTTCTTCTTCATTCCAAGTGGTCTTGCTTGCATCTGCTCATACATGTTTAGCTAACACACACAGATACACACACAGATATTGATTTATGGTGTGTGTGAGCCACTCTGTTTGATAACTTGTATTTTTGGAGCAGTTGATCCAGTTGCAGTAAGTTTTATTGCACACGCACGCACACACTGGCACATAGCACAGAAAATAAACCGGAACCACTTGACCTTTTTTGGAATCTTCACAAAACGTGATCTTCTCACAAAATGCACACTTGAGAATACACTGTAAAACCTACCAGCTCATCTTAATAAAAGAAGTAAGCTAACCAAACTTAGATGGCATAGAAAGTTGTAGTTACTTGAGTGATACACTAACATGAACTCATAATTGAACTGCATCCATAATGACTCAGTCATTTGGAGTTTGATCAACTTCTGGTAGACTTTCAAGTTAGGTGTATCAATTCCAATGTGTTGTATTAACTCAAGTGATCTAAATAGGCTCTGTGCACAATCGTACTGACGAACTTCCGCCGTAGCCCAAATTCGGCAAATCAGTTTCCGGTTTACTTCCTGTCCTCATCCGCATTAGTGAACGAACAACAAGATGAGTGGTGCGGTTGTACGGAAAAAAGAAAGTAAAAAGAAATATAATGTACGTGATACATTTAAGTTCCAAGGTACTGTGCGTGGGTCTAAGGAACACTGTTGTGTGCCACTTTGCTCGGCTTCAGGCCGTTATAACAACCATTTGAGCTTCCACTGCTTCCCGAAGGACACCTGCCTTCGTGCGCGGTGGCTGCACATAATAAGGAGGGTGAAATATTCGGTGACCCAACACACCAAGGTTTGCAGTCGACATTTCGAAGACCATGAAATCGTCACTACAGCTAAGGGTAGACGGGTTTTGGCAGCAGGCTCTGTTCCTTCTTTATTTGAGTGGAACAAATACACCAGTAAGTCACGGGCCGGTGTTTGGGAGCGCCGATCTCGACCACCAAGTCCGGAACCTGACCCGGCGGAGCCAAAGGAGGACAGCGAGCAACCCGCCATGGTCCCGATGGTCGTGGACCACGACTATGGGGCCAGCGGTACCGTATGTGTGGACAGGGAGCAGTATGGAGATATGTTGAGGGAACTCGAGGCGCTGAGAGAGCAGGTCCAAACGTATCAGCTGTATGTAGCTTAATCTTTTTCTGAGGAATTTGATAACTATTGTTCTGTTAAACATACAGAATTCATGAAATGAAATCATTTTAATTGCCTTTAATATCAAGATAATAAATATTTCTTGGCGTGCTCACAGCACACACACATTTTATTGTGTTTACTTTTTGGGAAGGCAAGGTGAATCATGGAAAACATCTGCCATTGAATGCACAAACATTAACATAAAATAATCTCAATCATAAAACGTACCATTAAAAGTGAAAATTAAAGAACAGATCTTAGAATATTTTATCTCAATCCTGAAGCATTACACATTTCTGCAAGTAGACATAAAAATTAAATCTTGTCTACTTTCTCTCTGATTATATCCAAAACATCATTGTCTCTGTAAATTCTTTGGATGAGTACATCTTCCTCAGCTGAGACTACAAAATCACACCAACTCATTCCCATTGCATCTGCCCCTGTACTTGCCAGTAGTAAGCATGCTTTTCTTTTAGCTCCAATTTGCCTGACTTCATTTTGAGATACGGGCAGTCCACATAGCTTTTAACATTTGGGCACTTCATCTCAATCAGCCCAAACTGACATGGCTCTGAAGGGTCAAAGATTAACCCGTCTGGAGACGCCCCCAGTCAAGGAGCGTCAGGGTGAATTACCAATCCACAGGGGTAGTGGTTGACCCTTTTCATTTGGCAATATTCCCAAATAGCATCTGCCTCTAATTCGAGCCCCCTCTTCATAGCTGCCGTCTGACGTGTCCCTTGCAGTATCCGGTTAGCCAGACCTTCTTCAGAGTTCTCTCCAACCTGGCAGATCTCCCTGAAACGTGACACTGTCAATCTATGCCTCCTTAGCTGATGACATTCAGTACATGAACTTTGTGCTCTGGTAGCACATTCAAATTTGTGCACCATGTCCCAGGTGACCTCCAGACTCCTATGGTGTAGCTGTTGTGGTTCAGTACAGACAAACATGCAACTTGATGGCTGTAGGCGGTAATTCTGAAGAGGCATAGATGGACGTGGTGGGGCAGCATGGAAGGACAGATCTCTCTTTGCTGTTGCTGGTTGTTGGTAGGACAATGGACTTCCGGCTTGAACCTTGCCAAGGGCAGAGTCAACCAGGGGAATTTCACAGCTAATGCCCATGCTGCAGATCATCGGCGCCTCCGCTGTAGAAAAATCTTTATACGCCTCTGTCACCTAGGGATGTAATAATATAATGATTAGCAATATCAAACAAAATGATTATACCATACATTTTCATGGCCACAATATGTTGCGCATCATGCACATCGCCAGACACCATTACAAATAAGTTCATAATAAAGAACCCTTGTGTAAACATTTATTTTGTTTCAGTTCAATCAATTCTTTCTTCAAAAGCAGAATACTTGTTTGTATAATTGATGGGTCATAGTACATTTAATCAAAAGGAGAGGAAAAAGAAAATCATGAAATACTAGTATATTGTTTGATATGAAATCCCTACTAACCCGAAGGACAGTAAGATCAGGCAATTCCCCACTGAGGCCTTTGTAGAGTGTGCTCCTGTGTGGAACATAACACTTTCATGAGTGGAAAGTGGCATATCCACACAGGTATTTTAATTCAAACAGGCAACATATTGGAATACATCGACAATATTCAGGTTTTACCTTACACCATCTTTGGTTGCTCTACACTTTGGTTTAGCAGAAAGCACAGCCATCTTATCCACAGGGCCTGGCTTTACACCCTATCAAGTTAAGCACAATACAGTTAGAAGTTAAATATAGTTAGAAAATATATCCAACAGCTCTGTAATTACAGTGCAAACTTACCAAAGTTCTGGGCTTGTGCCACTGCTGTTCTCCTTCAGTAGAGCAAAGCACAGGAGGGACCACTGGCACCTTCAGCTGAGAGTAATGTGCTGACTGGAACAGCAAAGCGACACAGTGGTTGCATAAAGCTGCTCCAGCAACACATGTGCAGCTGTGATGAAGCAGCTCCACAGGACTGGAATCTTTCAGTACCACCTGCATAAGTAAAATGTCATAGTAAATACTTATCTTAGCTTGGTCACTGTTTAACCATTCTTTTAGGACACAATCTTGTTTTGACAATATTTTCTATATCTAATATTCTAGAATCACAGATCAAATGTCACGTATTTCTATATTTTGGATTAGAGTATGTTGTATAATATGCCAACTGCATTAAATCAACATCCATAATCGTTTTTCTTTGAAACATGATAGCCTAATACCTTAAACACAAGATTGCATCTTAAATGAATGACAGTTGGGGAAAACTTGAATAAGAACACATTGAACCCGGAGGGGATCAGCTAGGTAAACTTACCTGCCTAATGAAGATCATTATATTTGAGAGTTATAATAAACGTAAATGACCTTAGCTAAATCCCCAGGAACTTTAGGAACGCCGGGTTATTAAAGTAACAAGCTTATAAGTGTTGGCTGAACCTGAACTTGAATTTATCAATCCTAACTTCACCATACACTCAAACTGTGAGGTTTCTCAGCTTTCCTCATGGACCTGTAGCACAATGCCCTGACCACGACTTCCCCTGTGTCCTGATCTTTATTAGAAACTGAGAAGGGCAGAAATACAAATGATAATACATAAAAACGGACAGTTAGTGTTTAAAATAAAGAAAAACAAGCTTCTATACCACACTAAAAATGAACACATCGCTAACTAGCTTAGCCGCTAGCCGGCCGGAACACCACATTAAATTACTTACCCTCATAGTTGTGCAGATAACTGGATATGTAAAGTTTGAATCCCTTGTCCCGCTTGCTTGTTGGAGCAGGGGAACAAGCATTTACGATGCGATGGACGTCACTGACGCTTATTTTAGGCAGGTCTTGGAGACATCTACTAAAGCCGGACATTTTGGCAAAGCGGGTGATCGCCTCCAGTAAACCGGAAACTGATTTGCCGAATTTGGGCTACGGCGGAAGTTCGTCAGTACGATTGTGCACAGAGCCTATTGACATTACATACAGTGGCTGTGTTCGAAAACATGTTCGCCTCTCAAATCATATAAACCATTATTACTTGTTACAATAACGGTGTTATCGGATAGTACAGTGTCTATTTATCGGTAACTTTTGAAAAATCCAAGCGAGAAAACGCCGAAAAATGTACATTTACATACAAAACATGGCTGTCAGCGGAGTTTGGTCCGCCATCTTTGTTCACAATTTCCAGTTGCCTAGGGAGTTTACGCAGATTTGTGGCTAATAGGCAGCTTGAGGCTGCATCGATGCTAACGGTGCGTTTAGGGAAGAGAGGTCGTAAGACAGTGGATCTGTCTTTTCTGGATGTAAATGTACATTTTTTGTGGGCATTTTCTCGCTAAAACTATTTGTAAAACCATTAAAACCTCACTGTGGTTTTCATTTCTTAGTAATTTTCATTGTGAATTTGTTTTAGTTTTTTTTAGCAGCTTTGAACAATCAGATTACAGTTGAATAAATAAATCAAAGAACCCACAAAGCATCTTTTATGAGGATTGGGCTATTTCAGAAAACACTATTGTCAATAAAGAAAGGGGGGGGGGGAAGGAAATGTAGCGTCTGGATCCCATTAACGCAGTTTACAACCCTAAACCAATATTAATGACTCCATACTCTGCATTTTGGGGATCTAGACAAGCGATCTATTTAACATCGACGCAGCGCACTCACATGCTGTTGTTTGTGTGAAGTAGAACTTGTAGTCAGGCGTAACGATACACGGCACGTTGACCCAGCTCAGCTCAACGGCTCAGTTAAGAAAGCGGAGAGAAGAAAGAAATTCAAAAAAGGGAAGAGAGAAATTCAAGAAAGTGAAGAAAGAAGAGAGAAATTCAAGAAAGTGAAGAGAAAACAGAGAAATTCAAGAAAGTGAAGAGATAAGAGAGAAACCTTTCTGTGGTTTTTGTGTCCTTATACCAAGTAAGGTAATGATGTTCTCACTTTTATTAGCTAGCTTGCTAGCAAGATATTTGAAAGCTAACGTTAACTTCGACATTACTGTGAGGAAAGCGTGCCCTTTCTCTTAACATTTAGTTTGCCTACGAAACAAGTCTCTTTTCACCCGTTAGGGTTTTTGACGTCGGCACATAATTTTTTTGAGTTATCTTAAGTTAACTTAACCTAATACGCTTAACATTGTTAACATTAGCATAATTGTGTTGGGCTCCACGTGGTGATTGTGTTGGGCTTCAAGTGGTGAGATCATTCAGTGTGTTTCATTCACATGCAATTTTCACCAGTTGCGCCATAAGGACAATGGGATTTAGATTTTTTTTAAATGATATCAAACGGTTGATTTAATTTAAGGCATTCAATATATTTGTTGCTTATACAGCTAATACACAATTATATCAAATGAATGTTACTGCCTTATTTTAGCAACTATTTTTTCTTTCTACAGATTATTTTAATTTCAGGTGTGGCTGAGCTCATGGACCAAAGTCATGTGGAAATGTAAGATATGTGATTTTTCTAGTCCCATCAAAGTCTGCTTACTGAGACATTACAGACTCCAACATGGACAGTATTCTATTGTTTCTCCCTTACCATGTTTGTATTACAACTGCATATGCACTTTTAGCAGTTTTAATTCACTCAAGATACACATGTCAAGAGTACACAGACCTAATGTTAGTGATGGGCATTCCGGCTCTTTTTCGTGAGCCGGCTCGTATGGCTCAGCTCACTAAAAAGAGCCGGCTCTTTTGGCTCCCGAACGGCTCTTTAAAAAATACATGTTTTAACTATGAATTTGACTATGATAGGTGTGAAAACAATTTGAACTAGAGAGGATACAATTTCTGGGGAAATTGTAGGGTGTGCTTGCTTGCTTGCTTGCCAAATGTATTCGTTTGCTCAAAACGAATACATTTGGCAGACCGGTGTAAAAATGGACCTAATCTCTATGACTTAAACGTCCTTTTAAGTTTTCCCTTCTCGTGATATTTTCAGGAATTTAGCCTACTCATAGTGCATTCATTCATTAATAAAGAACCCCCTTTGAAGATTATTCTACGACGTTACCGGCAGAAGATAGAATCGCGATTCAAACAGTACCATCTGCTAACTGAAAATATGCCCCCCAAAACGTAAATAAGCTTGACATTTATTTAGTGGAAAATCGCTCATTCATAAAAAGCTCACTGGTAGCGATCATTGTCAGCAACAACGCAAAATGCGATATAGCCCTGTGTGGAGAAGCTGCTCCGGTAAATTGTACTACTACGGTACAGTACTAGACTACTGCTGTGTTCGTCTTGGTAGCGATTGCGTTGGTTGAATTGGATTTAACGTTCCGTTGTACGGTTTAGGCTGAAATTAATTATTTTCATGAACAGATTGACAACGTTTAGGCTGTGGCAATGAAGTTCAGGTTAGTAGTTAGATAGACTTTTGATTTAAGTAAGGGGAGTGCCGAACATGTTCTGTCGCCGTTTGACTTCCTAAACAGCTGTGTACTGTAGCTAGATGTTTTTGTAGTGTGTCTCGCGTAAGCTACAGCGTTGTAGTGAGCTACACTGGTTTGAAACCACAGGTAATGGTAATTTCACCAACAAATCGTTTACTAATGTCAGAATAAATCCTACAACGAAAATTTATATGTGAGGAATGTTTATTTTAACGATTGAAAACAGATACATCATAGACCACTATAGTATGTCTTGCCCGGGCAACACAGGCTAATGTCATGATGCTAATACTTCAGTGAAATAGTAGACTACTGTTTCCGAAAGTAGATGTACTTCCTTAATAATATCAGCTTATATTGTACATTACACATCACAATTGTGTGTCATATCACAAAGTAAAATGAGTAAATAGTTATCACCCTGGCCTCTTTGCTTGTGGCGTTCCTGCAGCTGCCTTGCAGTAAAGCTATAGTTAGCCTTGCTATCCCCCAAGTTAACAGATGTGAAACGAATGTTCTGCTACAGGTAGTCACGCGTGTTTTCGTGACGTTAGTGACGTTAGTAACGTCAGTGACTGTGGCTAGCAAATTAGCCACCGTTAGCTTCACTTTTCACCACAAAAACGCAATTTCTACTTAAACCATGCAACGGAACGTAAATAAAAATACAACCAACGCAATCGCTACCAAGACGAACCTTTTGACACCGCCGTTGTGTATGTAGTCCAAATATTGACTGATCCTTAGGGGGGCGAAAATAAATAATAAATTAATAAATATATATGTGAGAGAACAAAGGTTGTGCTCTCGCCGAAGGCTTGAGCACACCCAATTAAATTATTAAATGAAATCATACTCGACCGTAACCACATATCTTAAAAAATGCATTGATTTGTCATGGCTCTCCGAGTTTTGACTACTCTCGGACTGTGTGAGTTGGCTCGGCCCTCCCTCATGCAGGATTGACAGGAACAGAATGTGAGGATGATCGTGTGCGCCTTTAAGCCTACAAGTATTTTTTTGTTGTTCTTTGAATTAGTCAATTATTTTAAATACAATTAAAATTCATTATTTCATAATCATTTAGTTTTTATAGGCTGTATTAATCTATTAAAAATAGAGTCGGCTCTTCATATATGCGAGCCAGCTCCCGACGTTCACCTTCAAGAGCCGGCTCTTAGAGCCGGATCGTTTGCGAACGACCCATCACTACCTAATGTTACTGAGAGAAGGGTAGCAGGCAGTGACCCACCTGGTGTGGCAGCACTACCCTCACCTCATAAAGTGTTTCGGACCTTTGGTGCATCTTTGGACAATGAGGTTCGAGGGAAAACACAAAATTTTCAAGAAAATTGTTCGCCACTGAAGGATTCTAATTCTTTATGTGTCTATTCCAATATGTAATGATGGTATTCTATGACACAAATCTGTGTTCTAGAAAGAGTGGTCTGGAGTCGCAGAGGTCCAATAATATCAGCTTTAATGCAGCAGTTGGAAATCAACAAGTACAGAGCTCTGGGGTTGTCTACGTTTCCCTACCCGCAACAGAGTTTGGGCTGGTTCACGAAGTCCAACTGGCTATCTTTCCCTGCCCCAGCATATAATATACAGTGCAATTAAAACAGAAAGATGAAAAGAGGGTTGAGCTTGTTCTCTCGTGCATCAGGGAGTTGTTCTTGCCTCCGCGTCCCACCTGCTCGGGTGCCATCTCCACCCAGATTCAAGGTTGTTTCTGAAAATGAAAAGATAGAGACACAAAGAACAGCCTGCTTCCCACACTCAGTGTGAGACCCAATGTTTAAGCCTGAGCACACTTCTAAGTTTCATAACTTTAATAAGCACAATGCATAACTTTAATAAGCACAATACATAACTTTAAGACATGCCTCCTTCATAAATCCTGTTGTTATATTCACTCGTGCACAGTGCCCGTGATGCATTCAGTGATTAAAATGCCACACATATTAATAACTGGGATCATAGTTAGTGCCGTGCCTGATATGCAGCTGGTGATTACAGTTCTAGAATATGTGTTGTAATGTATTATACATTCTTTAATCCCTCTTTTGATCTCTGAAAACACCAGAGATCAATCAACATAGCCCGGACCAACCACCGCCTCCTCGTCCTGGTCAGCCAGCCCCAGCAACGGCATTTGGAACCCCTTCGTCGGGTTATCCTCAGCCGAGACAATGATCCTGTTACACAGGGACCTGATACATGGGATACAGCAACAGTCATGTTGATATTGATATAGCACACTCTTAAGTAAAATAGCGGAAACCTTCTTAGTCCAGTACAATTCTAGTGTGGTCAAGCAGTATCACTCTTGGCCTTGTCGTAACCCTCTTTTCCGGACTCTCACATTCGTAGCAATAGCAAAAGGTTCACTGGCCCTTCTCCACCAACTCCTGCAACGTACAACTGGATTCTGGAGCAGCACAACACATGCTCCAGTGGTACCACGTACTTCCTTTCCCCAGCACCCTTAGGGCGTGCAAGGTTCTCTCGATGACCTTGAATGGTCCTGTCCATAAATGTACAACAGGCTTCTCCGAACATCGGATGATGTATTGGGGCAAGTGGGACAGGGTCTTCAAGGGGAAGATCATCCAGTGAGAAAGGGGGGGACATGGTCTCCAGGGGAATGGGGCCTTAGAACAGGGGTTAGGTAGTCAGACCCGCCGGTCTGACTCGTCCTGAAGCAGAAAAGAGTTACAGTCCCAGCATCACCTTATCTCCCATGATCAAGCAGTAACTGAGTAAAATGAGATGCGAACAGTAAGGTGTGACAACAAACCCAAATTAAAAAAATATCCTATTACCGATTACACAATGTTGACATACAAATCAACAATAATGATGAGACTATGCAGCATTATGGCCAAGTGGTGTGGACACACTGGACACAGTGGGAAAACCCTAATGATGTTATAGGGGAAAACCCAACATCCATGTATCCACGGCAGACCTGGACATGCTCACAGGCCCCCTTCACCACATACATACTTTAGCCAAGCTTTTAGAATTGTAATAAAATAAAATAAATTCGAAACAAATAGAAAAACCAGAAATAAGACAGGATATTTTAAAGTTTTCATAAGATCCCTCCTTTCATTGATAACTTTAATCAATACCCAATCTCCTCGTTTGACTCCTCCACTCTTTGGTTTACTGCTTCACCTGGA
This sequence comes from Osmerus mordax, assembly GCF_038355195.1. NCBI lineage: Eukaryota > Metazoa > Chordata > Actinopteri > Osmeriformes > Osmeridae > Osmerus > Osmerus mordax. The sequence continues at coordinate 4,923,719 of NC_090052.1, read as the reverse complement.
ACAGAATTTAGCAGAAGACATCTCTTTTCTAGTTAGCATTTTTTATAAAATTGGTTAACCATTTGATTTGCCTCTTCATCATGCTATGTGAAAGGCTTAAGTTGTGGTATTACACATGATCTCCAATAAATCAATTCAAATGGTGTTATGCATCTGGTATAGGACTGGGAAAGACTTCAATTCACATAGTAAACATACTGTATCTATAATTACCAGGCAGTATTGACCCTTCAGTTTTCTTATTGTTGAGCAAACACATGTAACAGCATCTAATAAGACCATACATCATCATTTGATAGTCAACTCCTATTAGTCATGCCTAGAAATGACAATCTGTTTCTTTGTTCCCTTCTTTAGAAAATCAACTGTTAGTCTAATTTCTTTCACTCCAAAAAACCTTTTCTGTATTTTAAAACAGTTAAGTTTAAGACCAATATTGTTTTAGATTCTCTATTTTACCAAATCACAGCTCTTTTTATCAAAGATATGATCAAAGCAATTTTCATTATGCCAAACCAGAATCCGTATGCTTCTTAAATGAAATATAAACCAAATCATGTTCTTAATGTAGCTATTAACCAAACATTTTTCCCAACTATATTTTCTATAAAGGTCAGATAGGTAGAACTTCATAACTCGTTTTGCTGCAGTTCAAAACGAGCCAATTAGCTCAAACCATCATAACCACAATTTATCAGACTTGATGAGTCTTCCCAAATTATTTCAGAACTGAATGTTATAATAACCCTCTTCATAATACAACATTATCACAGCCTAACTGTTTATCTCAAACAGTATGCCAGGCTCTGATAAAACTCTCAAATAAAACTTAAAACCAAATTACAATTAAACTCCAAATAAAAGTACATTTAGTTATTTTCTCTTTCTCATTTTTAACCAAATTATATCTAATACCTTTATCAAAAGTCTTAAAAACCCTAGATTTTACTATTTTGACTTAAAATGTTATCCCATATACCTTCAAAGTATATTCATAGTTTCCTCTTCAAAACATCAGTGTTTAAACCAATCATCTCTTCACATCCACAAAACGTTCTTGTTTTATTTCATAACCTTCCATGATCCTCTCTAAACCAATCCTTTATGTAACTTTCCAATTGCTTCCTCATAATTTTTCACATACATTTCCTCAAACCATTCTTTGACCAACACAGCTGTTTAGCGTTTACCGTCTATTCACTTAATTTTGCTCTAGTATAACTCTTCCAATTGTATTAGAACCAATTTATAAACCAGGGGTATACCCTCTGGGATAACCTTTGTAACATCTCAACGTAACTGACTCTTTTAGCCCCCACCTTTCTCCAACTCTCCTCGGGATTTCTTTAACTTCTTGGTCAAAGGAAAAAACACACCACACTCCTCTCTATTTTTATTAAACTCAATCTGACTCCACACAAATAGACAATGTTCAGGGATTCTAACCCTTGGAGAGGACTCTAACCTCCCTCTGGACAAAGACAATGAGTTCAGGGACTCTAACCCTTGGAGAGGACTCTAACCTCCCCTTGGACAAAGACAACGAGTTTAGGGACTCTAACCCCTGGAGAGGACTCTAAACTCCCCTTGGACAAGACAACGAGTTTAGGGACTCTAACCCCTGGAGAGGACTCTAACCTCCCCTTGGACAAGACAACAAGTTTAGGGACTCTAACCCCTGGAGAGGACTCTAACCTCCCCTTGGACAAGACAACGAGTTTAGGGACTCTAACCCCTGGAGAGGACTCTAACCTCCCCTTGGACAAGGACAACGAGTTTAGGGACTCTAACCCCTGGAGAGGACTCTAACCTCCCCTTGGACAAGACAACGAATTTAGGGACTCTAACCCCTGGAGAGGACTCTAACCTCCCCTTGGACAAGACAACGAGTTTAGGGACTCTAACCCCTGGAGAGGACTCTAACCTCCCCTTGGACAAGACAACGAATTTAGGGACTCTAACCCCTGGAGAGGACTCTAACCTCCCCTTGGACAAGACAACGAATTTAGGGATTCAAACCCCTGGAGAAGACTCTAACCTCCCCTTGGACAAGGACAACGAGTTTAGGGACTCTAACCCCTGGAGAGGACTCTAACCTCCCCTTGGACAAGACAACGAATTTAGGGACTCTAACCCCTGGAGAGGACTCTAACCTCCCCTTGGACAAGACAACAAATTTAGGGACTCTAACCCCTGGAGAGGACTCTAACCTCCCCTTGGACAAGGACAAAACACAAAAACGGTTGATTTCCCACCACTGTTCGTTTGACTAGGTACGATGAAACATAGTAATCGTCTAAATTTGGTTCTCAGTTCCGAATAGCAGTACTTTGAATTAACAGGTGTCTGCTTACCTTTTTTTATGTTGAGGCCTCTGACGATTACGTCTGTCTCCTCGCACCGGTGTATGGGTCTCTCCCCCGATTCGTCGGTCGGGCCGGAACCCTCTGGACTCCCTCTTTTCAGCGTCGGGGTCACCATTTGAAGGATTCTAATTCTTTATGTGTCTATTCCAATATGTAATGATGGTATTCTATGACACAAATCTGTGTTCTAGAAAGAGTGGTCTGGAGTCGCAGAGGTCCGATAATATCAGCTTTAATGCAGCAGTTGGAAATCAACAAGTACAGAGCTCTGGGGTTGTCTACGTTTCCCTACCCGCAACAGAGTTTGGGCTGGTTCACGAAGTCCAACTGGCTATCTTTCCCTGCCCCAGCATATAATATACAGTGCAATTAAAACAGAAAGATGAAAAGAGGGTTGAGCTTGTTCTCTCGTGCATCAGGGAGTTGTTCTTGCCTCCGCGTCCCACCTGCTCGGGTGCCATCTCCACCCAGATTCAAGGTTGTTTCTGAAAATGAAAAGATAGAGACACAAAGAACAGCCTGCTTCCCACACTCAGTGTGAGACCCAATGTTTAAGCCTGAGCACACTTCTAAGTTTCATAACTTTAATAAGCACAATGCATAACTTTAATAAGCACAATACATAACTTTAAGACATGCCTCCTTCATAAATCCTGTTGTTATATTCACTCGTGCACAGTGCCCGTGATGCATTCAGTGATTAAAATGCCACACATATTAATAACTGGGATCATAGTTAGTGCCGTGCCTGATATGCAGCTGGTGATTACAGTTCTAGAATATGTGTTGTAATGTATTATACATTCTTTACCACGCACAGAACTTTAAAAATATTCATAAAACTATGGCAGAGAGACACCAAAAAAGTATGGCATGTCATCACCAAGATTTTTAAAGCCACCAGTCCAGACTTCAAAAGTGGAATCTCTCTTTGTACAGTCTTTGCCGACAGATACACATGCACTCATTTTGAGCATCACAGACAGCAATAGTGTATATACTACAAAACGGTTTGTATGCACTGGGGTATGCGCAGCCTTGGCAGTGATATCTACTTTGTACTGAAAGCCCTTGATTCTTGGTATGTTGAGCATTTGCGCTCATATGAGCTGGTCCTTAACGAAAGAAAGGGCCATACAGTCAAACCTCTGCATCAGCTGACTGACCAAATGCCGTTGTTGGCCTACAAAGTGTCAAGCAAACATCCTCACACCTAAACATTTCATTCCGGTTTCAGATTAAACGAGGAGCTCGACATCCAGCAGCAGCCTGTCATATCTGCATGCACAGCTATAGAGTACCTGGACAAAGCAATACAATTACAGTTAGTGAGTACTATTTTACACTGATTAAATAATATGGGAGCACCAGATGTTAATGTTGCTGTGCAGGCACAGTAGCTGCTGAAACATACACTAACCTTTGCAGTATCTTTTTTGTTTGTTACAGGCTTCCCTACACAGTTGTACAAATGGCAACGCCTAATGTCCTCAAGCTAAGGGTGATTCTGGATGAAGTTAATGCTGAAAAGCTTAACTTGCACTCTCGCCCTGAGACTGTGAATGCCCTCATACTGGATCTGAAAAAGAAGCCTGACCTGAACTATGACTTTCGCCTGCAATTCCAAGACCCTGAATTTGATAATGCCTTATGCAATTTAGTCAATATAGAGGACCTGCCATCTATCGCAACTGTCAAGTTAGTTAAAGTAACTGAATTGGATCTGAGTTCAGCCAGCACTGATGACACAGTGTTGTTATCAGATATAGAGTCACCTGAGCGCCTCTGTAGATGGCCTGAAGTTTTTGTTGTTCCGACATTCTCATACGAGGTGGAGTTTGCATTAAGAGAGGGCAACTGTGCGTTTGAGAAGGAAGACAAAATCTTGAGGTTAACAAGGGATCAAAAACATAACATACTGGATGTGATGGCTGCGGAAATGTATAGACATAAGGCATATCCGAGTAGCAAACAGATAGGCAAGGCTGCAGATGCCCTTGTGAATAAACACCCCTGCCTGACAGAGAGAGGTTCCCAAAAAGCATGGAAGAACAGCCTTCGCTTCAAGATGGGCAACTACAGAACTAAACTAAGCAGAGCTGGCATAAAAGATGTGGCCGTGAATGCAGGAAAGTGCAGCCGCAGCAACCCGACGGGTACACCATCCCGGACCAACATAAAACGACCCAGAAGAGGGGAAATCCAGTTCCTCCCTAACTATCCCTGTGGTGAGAACAAGGACACACTGGGAACCAGAAGGATGGAGATCCTGGAGGAATTCAAGAAGATGCCAGCTGACAGAGACATGGTTCTCGTCCATCAGCACATGCAGCGCACCTTTCCACTTCGCCGTGATGAGATTGTGACGTTAGCTCCTCCCATCGCAGAATTGAAAGATAGATGGCCTGCCCTCTTCTCTGAAGCTCAAGTAAGTAAAACATAATGGGACACTACACAAAAAACAAAGGTGTTGTGTGTTAAACACAAACAACCAACATTGATTATTGCTTGATTTGATAAAAAAAATGTATTGTGACATTGTCCTCATGATGATTTCATCAGGGAAACGGTTCATGATTTATGTAAAAAGTACATTACTTCGACACTTACTCTGGAAAACTTTGAAAAACAGCTTCATTGCAACCTGCTTGCCCTTTACAGATATGCTTAGGAAATATAACGGTTGTCCAAAATTTTAAAAGGAATCACATGAATCAGACCACTTTATGAATTCCAACATGGACTTGTTATGATTTAGGCTCATTATGGGATCTCTCTTTATGCTTTTGTGTTTGGTACAGCTCTATGGCGAATTCCAAAGGATCACAAATCAAAGCCTTCAATATTCCTTCTTTGCTGCGCTTGATAAAAACACTACACAGCTGCTCAAACTCTACAAAGAGAGGAAGACTGGAACTTTTGGTGAGAAGATGGTAGATCTGCTGATGGCATATGAGGAGCAGGTAAGGGTGCTATTAATATGTTTACTAAAGGTTGGAAGTAACTACAATAATAAATATAACTGCAAGCAGCAATGGCGGATTCCTCCAAACATTGCAAACCACTGAAAAATGTATATTCTTTACAAATTGTCACTGTAAAATTCCATGCTGCAGACTTACCAATGGGATACCAAATCTGAAATGCAATACCATCAAGATCCACAAGGGCTTTTATTTCAAGCCAAGGAGTGAAGGGAGGGGGCTTGGTGAGCCGACCCATTCCAGAAAGCCTTGTATCTTTGTGTATCAGGGCGTGGCCTGTAGCGTCACTTATGGGTGATATTGGGCCATTTGTGGTGTGGTAGTTACTCTTGGCCTATACTATCAATGTTTCAGGATTTTGAGAACTTTTTACCATTGCATACAAAATCGGAAATGCAATACCACCAAGATCCACATGGGCCTTTGCTAAAGACCAAGCAATGAGTGGGGGCTTGGTCAGCCCACAATTGCCTGAAATGTTGTGTATGCGTCTCGCCAAGCTTGCGCGTGTGTCAAGGGAAAGGCTGAGTGTGTGAGAATGTGGAGCGCGCGCGCTGAGGGTCAGGGGAGACATTTAGTTGGAAATTTCCTTAATAATTAGCCAAGCATGCATTTTTCAAATATTCACCAAAAATCAGCTTTTCATCTTAGAGTCAACTTTTTCTGAGATTTGAGTACTAAACATTCGCAAGAGTCTTCATGAACTTGTGATTGAATTAGAGTTTTTTGACTGGCGGAAGTGTAAAGCATTATTTTAGCGTTAGATAGAAATAAATTAGATTTCCTTTATTTCAATCATTTTTTAAGATATTAATTTGCCTTCTCACATGGGAACATGATGTAGTGTCTTTCACGTGACACACCAAGTTTGGTGGTGATATTTCAAAGATTTGCTGAGATTTGATCCAACTGCCTGTTTGGTTGCTTTGTTGACGATTTTGATTGGCTGTACCGGACAAACGGTTATGAAATTCAAAAATCTGTTGAAGATTTCAGTGAGGGTTGCTCTGACGATGATACCTGCCAATTCTGGGGAAGATTGGACAAAAATTGTAGGAGAAGTAGCAAAAAAACGTGTTTCCTAAATCTTTATTGTACAAAAAAATCCAATATGGCGGCCGTTATAGGTTATTGAGGCTTTTTTGTTCCTCATGAGAAATAAGGCATATATAATGAATTTCAGAATTTTGGGACAAATGGGATGTGAATGGCATCACTTTGTAAATGGAAAATTGGGGCTTGGCCGTAGCGCCACCTATGGATAATGGTGCGTCATTTGTGGTGTGGTAGTTACTCCTGGCCTATACTATCAGAAACACACTAGATCTAGTGATAACAACTGGACTAAATATCAATAATATTTCAATAACTGATCTACCCCTCTCAGACCATCATTATATACTTTTTAATGTGGAAATTATCCTAACAAAAACCAAAAAAGAATTCTTAGTCCATAGAAGATATTTAGACGATACAGCTATGATGACATTTTCTGAACAATTTGCTCTACATGAGCCGACTTACCATGATTGCTCTCTGAATGAAATGGTAGAGAACCTCAATTATGCACTATTATCTGTGTTAGACTCTGTTGCACCACTGAAAACCAAAAAGAAGTGCACAAGCAGAACCTCCCCATGGCTGAGAAATAAAAATGTTAGTGAAACGAAAAGAAAATGCCGTGCAGCAGAGAGAAAATGGAGGAAAACAAAGATCACTATCCACTACAATATCTACAAAGATACACTAACCACCTTTAACAAAACCATCCGTCTAGCAAGGAGAGAATATTTCTCCAACATTATTACAGAAAATGCCAGAAATTCCAGAGTTATTTTCTCCACCATTGACCAGCTGCTAAACACTGTCCCTGCCCCACCTCCATCCTCAGCAGTTAAATGTGAAGAGCTTGCTTTGTTCTTCAAGAACAAAATAACTTTGATTAGAGCGAGTATTATTAATAGTGGGGTCGAAACTGACATCAGTAGATTCTGCAACATAACCATGAGCACATTTACCTGTATCACACTTAGTGAACTTTCCAAAATTGTCAGCGAATCTAACTCCACAACCTCAGATATTGATCCTATACCCACAACATTCTTTAAGCGAGTGTTTGATAGTGTCTCAGGTCCGGTGCTAGAGATTATAAACACATCCCTTAGAACTGGCGTCTTCCCAGATGCCTTCAAAACAGCTGTTGTAAAGCCCCTATTAAAGAAACCCAAATTGGATAACAGTCTACTTGCAAATTACAGACCAATATCAAACCTCCCATTTATTAGTAAAGTACTGGAAAAGATAGTTTTAGTCCAATTAAATTATTTTCTTGAAGAAAATAACATCCTGGAAGTCTCGCAGTCAGGTTTCAGGAAATATCACAGTACTGAAACTGCTCTCACCAAAATAATTAGCGACCTCAGACTAAACTCTGATGCAAATAAAGTCTCTATCCTTATCCTGTTAGATCTCAGTGCAGCATTTGATACAATTGATCACGACATCCTAATCAATAGACTGGAAAAGCTTATTGGGTTCACGGATAGTGTATTGAACTGGCTGAAATCATATATCACAGGAAGGAAGTTTTATGTTAGTTTAGGTGACCATAGGTCCAAGAAACATCAGAACTGCTACGGGGTTGCTCAAGGAAGCTGCTTAGGTCCATTACTTTTTTCTCTTTATATGTTACCACTCGGCGACATAATCAGAAAACATAACATAGATTTCCATAGCTATGCGGATGACACACAACTATATATATCCACTGAACCCAACGATGCAACGGCCATCAATTCCATTACAAACTGCCTGTTGGCAATAAACAAATGGATGAATGATAACTTTCTTAAATTAAATTAAGACAAAACCGAAGTCCTACTATGTGGCCCCAAATCCAAAAGAGAGATGCTTATTAAGAATCTTGGAGGCTTAACCCCCTGTCTTAAACCAGAGGTGACGAGTCTCTGCGTAATCCTGGACTCAGATTTGAATTTCAACTCTCACATTAATAAAGTGACCAAAACAGCTTTCTTTCACCTGAGGAATATAGCAAAGGTACGACCATTCATAAACCAAAATGATGCAGAGAAGTTAATTCATGCTTTTATATCCAGCCGGCTGGACTACTGTAACGCACTTTTCACTGGTCTTCCCAAGAAAACCACTGAAAGACTACAGCTCATTCAAAATTCTGCAGCTAGATTATTAACCAAAACTAAAAGGAGAAAACACATTAGTCCTGTCCTAGCTACTTTACACTGGCTCCCTGTTACCTTCAGAATTGACTTTAAGGTCCTTTTTCTCACATACAAAGCTCTACACGGACAAGGACCTAGCTACATTGCTAACTCCTTTATAAACTACACACCAGCTAGAACACTGCGATCATCAAATGCAGGCCTATTAGAGGTCACCAGAAGCAGTCATAAGAAGATTGGTGATTCGGCCTTTGTCAATTACGCCCCAAAACTATGGAACAAATTACCCATAAATATTAGGGAAGCTAACACTCTAGACATTTTTAAAAGACAGCTTAAAACCTACCTTTTTACCGAAGCATTTAAGTAATTTTATCTCAAAAGGGTTTTCCTACTTTTTAAAGTTGTTTTCTCTCTTGAACAGAGATCTTATTGGGATTTTTATTATTGTTTGAATTATTTATCACTTGTATTATTGTTTTTATTGATTTTATGTAAAGCACCTTGAGCTACAATTCTTGTATGAAATGTGCTATATAAATAAAGTCTTACTTACTTACTTACTTACTTACTATCAATGTTTCAGGATTTTGAGAACATTTTCTAAAATGCATTACCATCAAGATCCACAAGGGCCTTCACTTCAAGCCAAGGAATGAGTGGGGGCTTGGTCAGCCCACAATTGCCTGAAATGTTGTGTATGCGTCTCGCCAAGCCCGCGCGTGTGTCAAGGGAAAGGCTGAGTGTGTGAGAATGTGGAGCACGCGCACGCTGAAGAGCAGGGGAGACATTTCATTGAAAATTTTGTTAGCAATTAGCCAAGCATGCATGTTTCAAATATTCACATAAAATCGACTTTTCATGTTACAGTCAACTTTTCCTCAGATTTGTGTACTAAACATTCTCAAGAGTCTTCATATGAACTTGTGATTGAATCAAAGTATCAGTTTTTGACCGGCGGATGTGTAAAGCATTATTTTAGCGTGAGCGATAAATTCGATTTGCTTTATATCAATCATTTTTTGAGATATGAAGTTGCCTTTGCACATGGTATCATGTTGTAGTGTCGTCCACCGATATACCAAGTTTAGTGTTGATATCTCAAAGATTTGCTGAGATTTGACCCAAGTTCCTGTTTGGTTACTTTTTTGCTGATTTTGATTGGCTGTGCCGGACAAACGGTTTAGAAAATCAAAACGCCATGGGATAACTTTTGTTAGGCTTGGTCTGAAGATCATCTCTGGTCATTTTGAAGAAGATATGACAAAAATTGTAGGAGGAGTAGGCTTTCAAAGGTTTTTGATACAACCGGAAATAGCGGGAAATCTATATAACCGGAAATTGACGTCATAGGGTGCGTTGAACTCGTCTTGATCCAGGGAATCCAATGGTACCTCATTTTTGAAAATCAGTCATACGGTTCAAAAGTTGCGTGTGTAAACACAAGTCCAACTTTGACCCATTGGTGGCGCTAGAGTGGTCTGATGGGATACATGAAACTTGGTGTAGGTATAGAAGGAACTGTCCTTAATGAGTGTGCCAAATTTAACAAAAAGTTATCCAAGGGTTCTAGGGGCTGCCATTGACTCCCATGGAACTAGAATAATAATAATAATAATAATAATAATAATAATAAAACTAACAATAACAATAGGTTTCCTCCTTACGGAGGAATCCTAATGACTGAAATGATGAAACAGCTATCAAATTATATGGTCAATTAAATACAATTAAATGTTGCATCAAATAAAATCGATGAAATAAAATGGTACAATTATATATTCAATATTTCAGTTAAAAACCTTTCTTTGTGTAAAAGGACAAGAATGACATCAGTTCAACTAGAACAGCAGCACTGGCTGGGCTGCCACTGTACCTAAAAAGAAGACTCATCAGTGATCTTCAAGAGTTGCAAGGTAACGTTAATCTCTCATTCTCCCTGGACTTGAGATTTGCCTGTCTTGACTTGAGACTTGAATGAAAAGACTTGAGACTTAGACTTGAGAACTTTGTCCCATCTCTGCAATCAAGTGTATTCCCTCTACCATACCATTGTTAACTGTTTTATGCTACACCTGTGAATACTTGAAGAACACTAATTTCATGTTTCCCAGGAGTACCAGCTAAGGTTTATATCTTATTAATTAGCCTATCTTAGTTGACGTGTTTGGTACACACATGTTCTGGACCTCATGTGTACTCCCTCTTTCAGGAGGAGCAGTTCGACGCATTCCAGGTGGGGGCAGTGGCGCTGTTGGCCGTAGTAGCTGAAGAGGACACGGCTGCAGGGATTCCCTTTCAACCTCTCCATGTCTCAGTCATCCTGGAGGATCAGGTTGTTATGACTCTCAAATCTTGGACTGATGCACTGGTGGTGTTGTTCAGCTTGGTTTATGCTCTCAATTTGAGCTATCCGGCGCAGCTGAGTGGCTTTTTTGAGTTCATTCGGGTTGTCCTATTAAATCTAGACGATACAAGAAAGCAGCTCAAACCTAAGTTGCAGGCCTTGAAAAATCAGCTGGTGTAATCAGGGGACGTCCTGCACCAATACTTCCAGCAGTCATGGTTTAAAATTGCTTGTTGTTGGCTGCTGAGATCAAGCACAGTTGGTTTAATTAGTTATGTCCCATCCTGTTCCAGAGGAAATGAAAGAGCGCTCCTAGTTTAATTAGGTAGCATAGTTAGTTAAGTTAAGATAGTTCTTAAGCAAGCCCAACATTTTGTTAATAGAGGGGAATGGAGAGGGATAGGGGAGGGGAATGGAGAGGAGAGGGGAATGGACAGGAAGGGGAGAGGAGAGGGGAATGGAGAGGGAGAGGAGACAGGAATGGAGAGGAGAGCAACGGAGAGGAGACAGGAACCGAGATGAGACAGGACTCGAGAGGGAGATGAGACAGGAATGGAGAGATGGTAAATAATTATAAATAAATGATAACACTTTAAAAAAACGTTTCAACCTTTTAGTTTATAATTTTTGAAACTATTGTGAGCAAAATATATTTGTTCAGTGATTTATTTTTTTGTAAAGATTGTATTTTTTGTAATGATTGAATTTGTTGTAATTTCATAATGTGTAATAATGGCATAATGTGTAATGTTGTGGTCAAAGACTCATATTTGTTCAAATAAATCCATTGCATCTAACGTAGTATTTGAATTGAGTTAATGCAACTTTAAAGGTTCAAGGCAATCAGTTTCCTTAAATGAATTGAGTAGCTGCTATACCCTTTTGAGTTGTTGTAACACAAGCTATTTAAGTGAGGCAGACATAAATCATATATTTGCTTTTACATCATTTTAATGAGTTCATACAAACATTACAAATAAGTTTAAATAATGAATATGTTTTAAGTTCAATACAAACAATGGAGTTAGTACTAGTCACTTATTTACTTAAGTGTACCTAACAATAAATACTTGAGTTAAGAATACTCCATTTAAGCAATTATTTTCACTAAAAGGATTTGAGTTATTTAACTTATATGGTTCAAGGCAATCGGTTTCCTTGAACTATTTGAGTTGACTTTACTCATCAGGTTTTACAGTGTAGGACATTATTGTCATCAAACAGAGCTACAGAGACAGGGTGAGAAAAAGAGAGAGAGGTAGAGAGAGCCACAGATGACCTTTCAGATGACCACTTGTACTTCAGGTGACCACTCCTATGGTGACCAATGTCATAGAATTTTAGGATGCATGTACAATTGTCAGAAAAGGTGAAAATGTCACCCTTCATTCTGTATAAAATGATATTGTGTTCAACATTGCTTTTGTGCAGAGAGGAACTACCCCTACAACAGAAGAACGAAATGCCACAATGACAGAGTTACTTGGACCAGGATAATTGTTTGGCTATCGATTTTTACGTTTAACACGCAATATATACTTTTGCATAAGTAGCCTACTATTTGCTACATGCTTCGATAGCCAAACAAATGTCCTGGTGCACGTAACACTGTCAGGCTATTGCATTTTGTACTTCTGTCGATCAATTTCTTGTTAGTTACTGCATCCATTCACCAACGAAGTGTTGTACCTACCCTTTCCGTTTTGAGTTAATGTAATGTGTTTTTGAGTTAATGTAATGTTGTTTCCCATTTGGGGGAGCGTGTCTTTGTATTGGGGGGAGGTGAGCAAGTCATCCTATTTGGGGGGAGTTGACTCGTATTTGGGGGGAGTGTTTTCATTTGGGGGATGCACTCATGTTAGTGGGTGTGATTTGCACTTCAGGGCCATCGTAGGATTCTTTTAAGCTTGACAACACGCAACTACAAACACAATATGATGAAAATTAGGAAATGTAAGTGTAGATACTTATTGGGTGTGCAGCAGATGTTTTAACCTCCACTGACTGAAGAAAGACCAAATGGGGGAGGGGATGTCACTGAGTACATCAGTTGGTTTCTTAAAGGGGCGTTTACCCCATAATGACAGGGTGGACAGCAATTTCAGGGACACATGCAAAATGATTAATATTATTATGAAACTCAAATATAAATAATCAAAATGACTTGTTTTACCAAATAACTTGTTAAGGACAATAAGTACATTAAAAAAGTATAAAAATTGTATGTAATGTAACCACTTTTTGCACTCACTGAAATTAGCTGAGCAGCGTGTGGGACATGCCCAAATCACATACATCCAATCAAAAAAAATGGTATAAAATCAGAAAAACACATTTTCAAGAGACTTATCATTGTACCTGTATGTGTTTGTTTTGCCATTTTGTAATAAAACCTCAGAGTTTCATTATTTTGCATTATGTTCATGATGACTGAGCGATTCTGATGAGGACACCAAAGGCACTTTATAGTGATAATGACCCTGCTAGTTTAACCCTCGTGCTGCCTTCGGGTCACATGACCCAAAGGTTCATAACGAACCATCATTGTGTTTACCCAATTTTACCCAATACAAAAACAAATAAAAATAATTTTCTTTTAACCATTCCAATGTGGGGGGTCTGAGACAGCCCGACAGTTAAAAGAAAATGCTTCACTTTGTTTTTGTATGAGGTAAATTTGTCGCAATACGACGGTGGGTCACAATGACTGATGGGTCAGAATGACCCGAAGATAACACAAGGGTTAAGAGCATTATTCATACAGCCATTGCGGCATGAAACAAAGATGGCAAGAAAACTGGGTTTATCGATCAAATATAAATGTCACCTTTCTGTCTAAAACGCATTGTTTATGAAGAGACGGCACATGGCCCTCTCCATGGTGTATAGACATATTATGACGTCATTGGGCAGACAGGGATTGTGACGCGCTTTACAAACTTATAAGAACGTTACAAAATCATTCATTGTTGCAGCAGGCAAGGAGCAAACCGCGTCTACTTTTTTCTCGTTGGAAAGTGTAGTAGAAATGTATATTTATTGTGGAAATGTATATTTATTTGAGTATTTCTTAGATTGTCATCTTTAAAGAAACATGGATGACATTCCGAAACATAAAACTCTTGGGCGGCCTAAACAGAAGGTAAGTCTGGTAAACCTAAAGTAAATAAAACAATTTAGAATGTTGATAAACATCGACGAAAATACTTGATTTTTCTAAATTGTTTCAGTAGGCTACTTGTGCCAGCCCAATTTAGCCCCGCCCACAAAAAAATTAGGTCGGGAAGTTGGGTCCGGGGAAGCTCGGTTGGGGGTTCGGCTGTGTCCGAACAGGGGCTGTTCGGACACAGTTGTGTTTCACAAATAGCCTAACCCTAAGCTGTAGACCTTTTTCATAGTCATATTTCATATTTAAAAGTAACATTTCTTTTTCGAAAAATAAAATAATTTCTGTTCAAGACACTCGCTGTATTTCCCCGCTAGCCCCTTTCTCACTCCTCCTTATGTTTGTGTACGCGTGTGTTTTCATACGTCTGTGTATTTACGTGGCGTGTGTGTCTGTGTGTGTCTAGCCTGCTCGTCTGGCTACCTACCGCCTCGCGCCCTGTTGGCCAGAGCAGGGAGCTGAACTGAAGCTTCCTGCCCTGCTGTTCTCAGAAGTTCAGAACCCCCTCCAGGTATAATTAGGAATAACAGATTAAGGACACTCAGTCCTCAGTGTCAGGACAGTTATCTTCCAGTTCCTCAGTTTCTTTTGTGTTGGCACAATTACAACAACGACATAAGTCTGTGCAACACAGTCCTGCAGAAAAACATGAACATCTGCTTGTCTCACACGCACTTTCGCAGCCGCAGTGTATCACATGCAAAACACTGTCAGGGGCCGAATTTCTGTTACGTGCAAGGTCCCATCCTCTATTTGCCAAACATATCCATCCATGTTGACAAAAAGAAGCTACCTTATTGGTGTATAACGATCACGTGTCGAACCGTGCCACCAAAATCCTATTATACGCTCTGAAGAAACTAGTTCTGCATAAAACATAATCGACTGGAATTTCAGCGACAAACTTTTTTTGGGTAGCTTAGCACGAATCTTTCTTTTTTATGAGCTAAAGATTGTGTAGATGCCAGACTGTGGAGCGGGAATAATTTTCTAAAAGACTTTCCGTGGTTCACCTTGCAGCCTAGTAGGAACACATACCTGGAGAGGCTCAACACATTTGACACTTTGTTCATGTTGTCCACATTGATCAAAAGTGACATACAAACATACAGTAGATAATAAAGGTTCAGAAGTGCATAAGTCTAACAGTGTTTCAGTGGGTAGAGCAAAGGGAGTCTGTATTTTACCAGCTACTATCAACATAATCTCAAATACAGTATGTTAATGTCAAAGAGCAATAATAGCAATATAATCATGTCAGAACTTGGTGCCAAAGCCTCCTCGATGCCCGGAGCCCAGCCGCAAGAGCAAGGCTGCCAGGAAGGCTGCAGGAGCTGAGAAGGACACAGGGGGCAACAAAGGGCCTCTGGCAGAGTCCTGGAAGGTTGTGGAGGACGCTGGAGCGGCTTATCCTTCAGCCCTGGATGACGAGCTGGCAGGACTAGGCAGGGTGGTGAGTAGAAGGCCCTAATCCACCTCCCTGGGTACTACAGACTCCAGCCAGGCTCCTCTTCTCCTCTCTATCTTCCTCCACCTTTCCTGTATCTCTGATACTGGCTCTGTTACTGTGCTTTGCTAAGTATTTTTCTTGCCTGCAGGTGACTGGTGGTGCATGTGCGAAGATGCTTCCCATCCCCCAGACCAGCTACTGTGAGTCATTGTTCATTAATGTATCAAATGTTGACTATTCCTGATGAAATGATCACTTTCTGTCAAGAGAAGGGATCCACCAATCACATTGTCACTCTCCTCTTCCTGTAGGTGTTCTTCCAGCAATCAAAAGTTCCTCTCACCCACTGGAACCAATCAGAGCATCGGCCTCTGAAACACCCGGGCCCCTGGGCTGCAGAGCCACACCAGATGGAAGGGAGAGTGCGTACTCCTCTCCACCTGCATCTCCACCTGCGTCTCCACCTGCGTCTCCACCTCCGTCTCCATGCCGACCTGAGGCGCAGTCTCCAGGTTCTTCTCCACCTCCAACCTTGAATGACCCCATGACCTGGGAGACCACGCCCAGTCTTCTGTCATCGGAGGAGACCGAGGACGAGCGTTCTGTGTTGGAGGCCATGATGTCACACCCGTGAGTGCTCCTCCAAACGTCCCCTTTAGACTAGTGTCCTGTTCAGCATAATGTTACGATGCGTCGTCAGTTGTCATTGTACTGTGAAGTGATGTCAAACGTCAGTTCTTGTTCTTGTTACAGTCATTGGAAAATCATCAACAGGGTCCTGTTGAGAAAGGTAAATAAAATGTTTACGTTAATTTCCTTTTACTCAGTCTGACAATCACCACATGTATCTGTATTGCCATATCACATCTCTCCCTCTCCCCCTCCCCGTCCCCCTCCCCCTCTCCCTCCCCCTCCCCTCCCCTTCCCCCTCCCCCTTTCCCTCTCCCTCCCTCCCTCCCTCCCTCCCTCTCAGAACAAGAGCGTAGCTGAGCTGCAGGAGCGCTCGGAGGAGGTCATGGAGTGGGTTCTCAAGGTGACCAACGAGGTGATCCTGCCCGCCATGGCCCTTTACCAGGTCCTCCACATCCGCAAAGACCAAGATGGCCGCCCGCTGTCCGCCACCATCTCCTACAGCAGCTGTGACTCCCAGAGTGACAGGTCCTCTTCCGCAGGGCTGCTGTCCACAGCCAGGCCTGTCACTGGCTCTCTGACTGGGATGGTATGTTTCAACCCTGCTGATTCTCCCCAGGACCAGGCCTCTTCTCCGGGCTCCGCCCAGCCCTACGTCCCCCAGGGCGTTCTGAGAATAATCTCAGAGAGGTTGCACCATCTGCTGCTAGGAGGGCAGGGATCCAGGTCCCAGAGCAGGATGCTGGGTGGCAGGCCTCTGATGTCCGAGGAGGACGTCCTCGCCACGGCATCCCTCACTGTGGCAGAGATCCTGCTGAAGGTGCAGGCGGTGAGGGATAAACAAGAGCACGATGCAGAGGACAAGCTGTCAGCCTGTGTGGATGAGCTCTACGAGTCTGTCATGGTAGAGGTGCTGGAGAAGTTTGCACTCCACCGCCCCTGCTGCTTGCTGTCGGACTGCCGTGTGACCAGCATCTCCGAGGACCTGATATGCAACGCCTGGCAGGACGCCAAGGAGAAGATTCAGGTCCTCGCCAGCAGCCACACCGACGCCATCAACGAGCTGGTGTCCCCGCGGCCCCCGTTGTCTGCCGACACGAGGGAGAGGATGGAGATGGCCTCCTTCCTCATTGGTAGCGTGGCGGAGGCGGAAGAGATGGAGAAGGCGATGGCTCCGCCCAGCCGCTTGACGTCACCGACCCTCTGCTCCCTGAAGGAGAGCCTCTCTGGAATCCTGGCCTGCCACGCCCTGTTCCAGAGCCCGGGCGTGGTCCCCACGGAGGAGAAGCTGGACCTGGTGAGGATGGTGGGGGGCTTCCTCCAGGAGATGGAGCCCACAGAAGGAGGCTCTTCCCTGGACCAGCCCCAAGAGGCCTACGAGGCCTCCCTGCTCCAGAGCGTGGCCACAGCCTGCAACGTAATCCACAACGTCCTGAAGAACTTCCACGCAGCCCAGCAGCTGACTGGGCAAGTGGAGGTGGCAGACTTCCTGCAGCCTGGAAGTAAGACCTTCACCATGGTGGTGAAGTGTGTTAGCCAGAGCCTGCTAGGAGACGTTGCCATGGAGCTGGATGCCCTGAGGAGGAGCCCGGGGGCCAGCATCAGCAGTGGGAGGAGCAGCAGGAATCCCTCTTGCCTCCCTCTTGACACGCAGCAGGAGCGACCAGTGGAGTGCAGCTCTGCTAGCAAGGAAGAGCAGGAGGAGGAGGATCCTCAGAAGAAGGAGGAGACCGCCCCTCCCTCCTCCAGGAGCACTAGCGCCTGGAGCGAGGCTAGCAGTGCTGCCAGCTGCCAAGACCTCAGCCTCACCGCTGAAAACATGCTGGACGCCATCGTGCGGATGGCCAACTCGGCCTCCAGATCCTCCCCCGACAATCAGGACGACAAATGCGACGTCAAATCGTTCGACCAGGCGGAGTACGACCTGGGCCGCCTGCTGGCATCCCACACCATGTGCACCAGGATGTTCCAGGTGAGGATCCACCACTTCTCCGAGCAGTTGATTGGACGCATTTATCAGCTTCTCCTGGACACCCGGATGGGACGACTCCCCTCGACACCCCATTGCCGCTCCGAGCCCAACTTCCAGAACCTGGAGGACAAGGAGCGCCTGGACCAGGAGCTCTTCACCCCTCTGCTTTACAACTTCTTCCAGACGGCCTTCAACAGCCTGATGGGGAACCTGCTGGGCGAAGAAGACCTCACGGACGACCACCGGGCTGACTCCTGCAGCGATGCGTCCTCGGACAGCAGTGACAGCAGCAGTGACAGCAGCAGTGACAGCAGTGACTGTCCCTCCCTGGACTGGTCCCGTGGGATGACGCCGGGCCCCAGGCATGGGGTTGTGGGTAGTAGGAGATCGCAGAGCAGGTTAAAGCCCTCCTGCGGCCAGGACCAGAGGTGGGCGCTGGAGGCCATTTGTGAGGTGTTGACTACCCAGGCGGGAAGTGACCTCTACAAGACCTGCAACGACCCACAAGAAAACATGTTCGTTGTTAGCAAAGGTAGATACATTTTTTTACCGTTTAGATAAAAAAAACTGGTAACTATGCTATTTTAAGACATGCTATTGTAAGACAGATTTGTAAGTATTGAGTTCTGCTGAATGACAGTGTAGGTCAAGTAAATAACTATAATAATAATATTGTAGTTAACAGCCAAAATATGTAATGAGAAAAGTATAGTTAATAGCTGTAATAGTGTAGTTAAAAGTGTGTTTTCTTGTGCCAGGCCTTGATGCTGAGGCCATGGCCAAGGTCGGTAACCTAGCCAGCTCCTCCTCTGAAGACATAAACCAGGAAGTGACAACAGGAAGTCTCGACCCAGAGTCAGGTCTCATCAACCAGGAAGTAGGCCAGCCTGAGATGGATGACAACGAAAATGCTGACTACACTGATGATTTCCACGAAGAGGAAGAAGGGTCAGATTGCCAGACAATTGCCAAGGGTGCATTGATCAAGGAAGAAGAGGAGGATGAAGATGATGGAGCTCCAGGCCTCCCTGAGGAGGTCCAGGATCATCCCTCCCTACCTCCGAGCCACTCTGAGACACCCTCCCTACAGCCTGGGGAAGTTCTGATCCAGGAGAAGGTCCTGATACCCCCCCGGCCCAGCGCCCTGCACCACCAGACCCTGCATGACCTGCTGCACAGGTTGGTGGGACGCCTGGCCCTCCAGGGGGCCCTTCGTTCCTGCTTCACCCCCACCAACTCGGAGATAGAGGCTGACCTCCTCCAAGACGTGAGCCGGTTTCTCTGGAACCAGGCTAGGATTGGCCTCGTCCTGGAGCATGAACCCCAGAACCCGTTCTTCGGTGGCGCCGATGCCCTGGACGCCATGTTTGAGGCGACCTACGCTGAGCTGATGCTCTGTTCCGATAGAAACAGGGCCCAGGTCCACTCCGCGCTCCAGGGAGGGGCAGGCATCGTCTGCATGGCCGAGAACGTCGCCAAGGTGATCTGCCGTCATGCCGAGGTTTGGCGGCCTTCTGCCGTGTCGGGTGAGAGTCATGATTTGGAAACAGGTTGTGAGGAGAAGGAGAGCGCAGAGGACTCTGCTGGCTTGGAAAAGGCCGGTAGAAATTCCACCACCTTCATCACAAACACGAGCTTGGATGAAGGACTTGAGATGGACTCTGCTGGCCCAGAAAAGGCCGGTGGAAGTTCCAGCCCCTTCATAAGCAACACAAGCTTGGATGAAGGACTTGAGATGGACACTGCTGGCTTAGAAAAGGCCAGTGGAAATTCCAGCCCCTTCTTAAGCAACACAAGCTTGGATGAAAGACTTGAGATGGACTCTGCTGGCTTAGAAAAGGCTGGTGGAAGTTCCAGCCCCTTCATAAGCAACACAAGCTTGGATGAAAGACTTGAGACTGCTGAGTCTGCTGGCTTGGAAAAGGCCAGCAGACTCACCTCCTGCCTCTTGTCCTCCTCCACTTCCCGGTCCTGCTACTCCTCCTCTTCTTCCACCTCTGTTTTCTCCTCTTCTTCGTCCTCCCAACCCTCCACCTCCAGGGGCTCCATTCCTCGGGGCCCCAGCCCAGAGGGACATCATTTGGGGCCGCTCGGAAAGACTGACACCCCCATCCTCCAGAGATGGTTCACACTGGTAAGCTGAAAACAACACCACACACTGGCACTAGGTAGAACTGACCTGTACTGAGTCAGCGATAAGAAGGGACGACATGTGACAATCTCAATGAATCTGTGTGTCTTTGCTCTCACTTCCAAACCCAGAAGAAAGAGAAGACTTTCCATAAGGATGGACAGAATGTGGCTGCCAAGGGAAAAAAGACAAGCAGAATATTCAAGACAAACAAAGTGTCTCCCCTTAGCGCTGAACGTAAGATCCTGACTGCACATTTGCTCATTTAGGCTTTCCCACTTTAGTTGGCTCTCCCACCATTTCACACACACATACTTGCACACACACACTCACAAACACACACTGCATACAGATACGCACACACACACACTATTTTTAAGTGAGAGGTCACAGTGCTGAAGTTCCGTGTGATGTCATACCCTGTTGTGTGATGGTGTTTCCTGTCCAGGTCCAGACCTTGGCGAGTCCTCCATTGCCAGAGGACAGGAGAAGAAGAAGAAGTCCATAAAAGCCTTCTTCAGGGGGTTCTCTGCAGTTCTCTCTAGGGCTTTCTGCTTCGGCTGCGTGAAGGATATTCACCAGTAGAGGGCGCCACCTGCTTACTCAACTGGCTGGCAGAGAAAGAGAACCTGTCACTACGACAACAACTGTAGCTACTTCCCTCTTCTTCTTTTTTTGTATATTCCAATAAAAAATACTGGAATTTCGTTTATATCTCCTTTGTAATCGTTAAGCTGTTTGTGCAAAAGGTTGTGACATCACCATGTCAGGACTGCAGCCACACAGAGAGGCTGATTAGCATTTGTTAGAGTAATTGTACACAACCACTTTACATCAGTGTAAAAGTGACCTTAAACAGTAGCAGACATGTGTATGTAAAACTTTTACATACACATGACCAAACTATTTATTTTGAGAATGCTACTTGAGTTTTTTCAGAATAGTTGTTATTGTTCCCCAATTTAAAAAGAGCCTTCTTTTGTAATTATTAGATTGGTAAATGGACTGCATTTATATAGCACTTTTCTACCTTAGCGGCACTCAAAGCGCTTTACAATGTTTGCCTCTCATTCACCCATTCATACTCACACTCGCACATACCGACGGCAGCGAGCTACCATGCATGGCGCCGGCCTGCCCATCGCGAGCAACTTGGGTTTCAGAGTCTTGTTCAAGGATACTTCCTTGAACAAGGGGAGTCAGGTGGCTGAGCGGTTAGGGAAGCGTGATTGTAATCAGACGGTTGCTTGTTCGATTCCCGGCCGTGCAAGATGACGTTGTGTCCTTGGGCAAGGCACTTCACCCTACTTGCCTCGGGGGAATGTCCCTGTACTTACTGTAAGTCGCTCTGGATAAGAGCGTCTGGTAAATGACTAAATGTAAATGTACTTCGACACATGACCGAGGAGGAGTCAGGGATCGAACCGCCAACATTGCGATTAAGAGACAACCCTCTCTACCCCCTGAGCCACAGCCACCCCCGAGATTGAAACACACTACCGTTCTTCTTCATTCCAAGTGGTCTTGCTTGCATCTGCTCATACATGTTTAGCTAACACACACAGATACACACACAGATATTGATTTATGGTGTGTGTGAGCCACTCTGTTTGATAACTTGTATTTTTGGAGCAGTTGATCCAGTTGCAGTAAGTTTTATTGCACACGCACGCACACACTGGCACATAGCACAGAAAATAAACCGGAACCACTTGACCTTTTTTGGAATCTTCACAAAACGTGATCTTCTCACAAAATGCACACTTGAGAATACACTGTAAAACCTACCAGCTCATCTTAATAAAAGAAGTAAGCTAACCAAACTTAGATGGCATAGAAAGTTGTAGTTACTTGAGTGATACACTAACATGAACTCATAATTGAACTGCATCCATAATGACTCAGTCATTTGGAGTTTGATCAACTTCTGGTAGACTTTCAAGTTAGGTGTATCAATTCCAATGTGTTGTATTAACTCAAGTGATCTAAATAGGCTCTGTGCACAATCGTACTGACGAACTTCCGCCGTAGCCCAAATTCGGCAAATCAGTTTCCGGTTTACTTCCTGTCCTCATCCGCATTAGTGAACGAACAACAAGATGAGTGGTGCGGTTGTACGGAAAAAAGAAAGTAAAAAGAAATATAATGTACGTGATACATTTAAGTTCCAAGGTACTGTGCGTGGGTCTAAGGAACACTGTTGTGTGCCACTTTGCTCGGCTTCAGGCCGTTATAACAACCATTTGAGCTTCCACTGCTTCCCGAAGGACACCTGCCTTCGTGCGCGGTGGCTGCACATAATAAGGAGGGTGAAATATTCGGTGACCCAACACACCAAGGTTTGCAGTCGACATTTCGAAGACCATGAAATCGTCACTACAGCTAAGGGTAGACGGGTTTTGGCAGCAGGCTCTGTTCCTTCTTTATTTGAGTGGAACAAATACACCAGTAAGTCACGGGCCGGTGTTTGGGAGCGCCGATCTCGACCACCAAGTCCGGAACCTGACCCGGCGGAGCCAAAGGAGGACAGCGAGCAACCCGCCATGGTCCCGATGGTCGTGGACCACGACTATGGGGCCAGCGGTACCGTATGTGTGGACAGGGAGCAGTATGGAGATATGTTGAGGGAACTCGAGGCGCTGAGAGAGCAGGTCCAAACGTATCAGCTGTATGTAGCTTAATCTTTTTCTGAGGAATTTGATAACTATTGTTCTGTTAAACATACAGAATTCATGAAATGAAATCATTTTAATTGCCTTTAATATCAAGATAATAAATATTTCTTGGCGTGCTCACAGCACACACACATTTTATTGTGTTTACTTTTTGGGAAGGCAAGGTGAATCATGGAAAACATCTGCCATTGAATGCACAAACATTAACATAAAATAATCTCAATCATAAAACGTACCATTAAAAGTGAAAATTAAAGAACAGATCTTAGAATATTTTATCTCAATCCTGAAGCATTACACATTTCTGCAAGTAGACATAAAAATTAAATCTTGTCTACTTTCTCTCTGATTATATCCAAAACATCATTGTCTCTGTAAATTCTTTGGATGAGTACATCTTCCTCAGCTGAGACTACAAAATCACACCAACTCATTCCCATTGCATCTGCCCCTGTACTTGCCAGTAGTAAGCATGCTTTTCTTTTAGCTCCAATTTGCCTGACTTCATTTTGAGATACGGGCAGTCCACATAGCTTTTAACATTTGGGCACTTCATCTCAATCAGCCCAAACTGACATGGCTCTGAAGGGTCAAAGATTAACCCGTCTGGAGACGCCCCCAGTCAAGGAGCGTCAGGGTGAATTACCAATCCACAGGGGTAGTGGTTGACCCTTTTCATTTGGCAATATTCCCAAATAGCATCTGCCTCTAATTCGAGCCCCCTCTTCATAGCTGCCGTCTGACGTGTCCCTTGCAGTATCCGGTTAGCCAGACCTTCTTCAGAGTTCTCTCCAACCTGGCAGATCTCCCTGAAACGTGACACTGTCAATCTATGCCTCCTTAGCTGATGACATTCAGTACATGAACTTTGTGCTCTGGTAGCACATTCAAATTTGTGCACCATGTCCCAGGTGACCTCCAGACTCCTATGGTGTAGCTGTTGTGGTTCAGTACAGACAAACATGCAACTTGATGGCTGTAGGCGGTAATTCTGAAGAGGCATAGATGGACGTGGTGGGGCAGCATGGAAGGACAGATCTCTCTTTGCTGTTGCTGGTTGTTGGTAGGACAATGGACTTCCGGCTTGAACCTTGCCAAGGGCAGAGTCAACCAGGGGAATTTCACAGCTAATGCCCATGCTGCAGATCATCGGCGCCTCCGCTGTAGAAAAATCTTTATACGCCTCTGTCACCTAGGGATGTAATAATATAATGATTAGCAATATCAAACAAAATGATTATACCATACATTTTCATGGCCACAATATGTTGCGCATCATGCACATCGCCAGACACCATTACAAATAAGTTCATAATAAAGAACCCTTGTGTAAACATTTATTTTGTTTCAGTTCAATCAATTCTTTCTTCAAAAGCAGAATACTTGTTTGTATAATTGATGGGTCATAGTACATTTAATCAAAAGGAGAGGAAAAAGAAAATCATGAAATACTAGTATATTGTTTGATATGAAATCCCTACTAACCCGAAGGACAGTAAGATCAGGCAATTCCCCACTGAGGCCTTTGTAGAGTGTGCTCCTGTGTGGAACATAACACTTTCATGAGTGGAAAGTGGCATATCCACACAGGTATTTTAATTCAAACAGGCAACATATTGGAATACATCGACAATATTCAGGTTTTACCTTACACCATCTTTGGTTGCTCTACACTTTGGTTTAGCAGAAAGCACAGCCATCTTATCCACAGGGCCTGGCTTTACACCCTATCAAGTTAAGCACAATACAGTTAGAAGTTAAATATAGTTAGAAAATATATCCAACAGCTCTGTAATTACAGTGCAAACTTACCAACGTTCTGGGCTTGTGCCACTGCTGTTCTCCTTCAGTACAGCTTAGCACAGGAGGGACCACTGGCACCTTCAGCTGAGAGTAATGTGCTGACTGGAACAGCAAAGCGACACAGTGGTTGCATAAAGCTGCTCCAGCAACACATGTGCAGCTGTGATGAAGCAGCTCCACAGGACTGGAATCTTTCAGTACCACCTGCATAAGTAAAATGTCATAGTAAATACTTATCTTAGCTTGGTCACTGTTTAACCATTCTTTTAGGACACAATCTTGTTTTGACAATATTTTCTATATCTAATATTCTAGAATCACAGATCAAATGTCACGTATTTCTATATGTTGGATTAGAGTATGTTGTATAATATGCCAACTGCATTAAATCAACATCCATAATCGTTTTTCTTTGAAACATGATAGCCTAATACCTTAAACACAAGATTGCATTTTAAATGAATGACAGTTGGGGAAAACTTGAATAAGAACACATTGAACCCGGAGGGGATCAGCTAGGTAAACTTACCTGCCTAATGAAGATCATTATATTTGAGAGTTATAATAAACGTAAATGACCTTAGCTAAATCCCCAGGAACTTTAGGAACGCCGGGTTATTAAAGTAACAAGCTTATAAGTGTTGGCTGAACCTGAACTTGAATTTATCAATCCTAACTTCACCATACACTCAAACTGTGAGGTTTCTCAGCTTTCCTCATGGACATGTAGCACAATGCCCTGACCACGACTTCCCCTGTGTCCTGATCTTTATTAGAAACTGAGAAGGGCAGAAATACAAATGATAATACATAAAAACGGACAGTTAGTGTTTAAAATAAAGAAAAACAAGCTTCTATACTACACTAAAAATGAACACATCGCTAACTAGCTTAGCCGCTAGCCGGCCGGAACACCACATTAAATTACTTACCCTCATAGTTGTGCAGATAACTGGATATGTAAAGTTTGAATCCCTTGTCCCGCTTGCTTGTTGGAGCAGGGGAACAAGCATTTACATACAAAACATGGCTGTCAGCGGAGTTTGGTCCGCCATCTTTGTTCACAATTTCCAGTTGCCTAGGGAGTTTACGCAGATTTGTGGCTAATAGGCAGCTTGAGGCTGCATCGATGCTAACGGTGCGTTTAGGGAAGAGAGGTCGTAAGACAGTGGATCTGTCTTTTCTGGATGTAAATGTACATTTTTTGTGGGCGTTTTCTCGCTAAAACTATTTGTAAAACCATTAAAACCTCACTGTTGTTTTCATTTCTTAGTAATTTTCATTGTGAATTTGTTTTAGTGTTTTAGCAGCTTTGAACAATCAGATTACAGTTGAATAAATAAATCAAAAAACCCACAAAGCATCTTTTATGAGGATTGGGCTATTTCAGAAAACACTATTGTCAATAAAGAAAGGGGGGGGGGAAGGAAATGTAGCGTCTGGATCCCATTAACGCAGTTTACAACCCTAAACCAATATTAATGACTCCATACTCTGCATTTTGGGGATCTAGACAAGCGATCTATTTAACATCGACGCAGCGCACTCACATGCTGTTGTTTGTGTGAAGTAGAACTAGTAGTCAGGCGTAACGATACACGGCACGTTGACCCAGCTCAGCTCAACGGCTCAGTTAAGAAAGCGGAGAGAAGAAAGAAATTCAAAAAAGGGAAGAGAGAAATTCAAGAAAGTGAAGAAAGAAGAGAGAAATTCAAGAAAGTGAAGAGAAAACAGAGAAATTCAAGAAAGTGAAGAGATAAGAGAGAAACCTTTCTGTGGGTTTTGTGTCCTTATACCAAGTAAGGGAGTCAGTTGGCTGAGCGGTGAGTGAGTCGGGCTAGTAATCCGAAGGTTGCCAGTTCGATTCCCGGTCATGCAAACTGACGTTGTGTCCTTGGGCAAGGCACTTCACCCTACTTGCCTCGGGGGAATGTCCCTGTACTTACTGTAAGTCGCTCTGGATAAGAGCGTCTGCTAAATGATTAAATGTAAATGTAAGTAAGGTAATGATGTTCTCTCTTTTATTAGCTAGTTTGCTAGCAAGATATTTGAAAGCTAACGTTAACTTCGACATTACTGTGAGGAAAGCGTGCCCTTTCTCTTAACATTTAGTTTGCCTACGAAACAAGTCTCTTTTCACCCGTTAGGGTTTTTGACGTCGGCACATTATTTTTTTGAGTTATCTTAAGTTAACTTAACCTAATACGCTTAACATTGTTAACATTAGCATAATTGTGCTGGGCTCCACGTGGTGATTGTGTTGGGCTCCACGTGGTGATTGTGTTGGGCTTCAAGTGGTGAGATCGAGAAAGAGGCCGCGTTTAGGAGTGGGGACAAAGACAGTTTCAAGGAGTCAAAGAACAGGTTTAGCAAGGCGGTGAGGGAGGCTAAACGACTGTACTCAGAGAGGCTAAAACACCAATTCTCTGCAAACGACTCTGCTTCTGTCTGGAGAGGGCTCAGGCAAATTACCAACTACAAGCCCAGAGCCCCCCACTCCACTAACGACTCCCGCCTGGCCAACGACCTGAATGAGTTCTACTGCAGATTTGAAAGACAATTGGATAGTCTTGAACTACCCCTTCCCACCCAGGAGGCCTCCCACCTCCCCCCCTCTACAGTGACGACTCTCTCCATTCAGGAGGGTGAAGTTAACAGACTTTTCAAGAGGCAGAACCCCCGCAAAGCAGCTGGGCCGGACTCTGTCTCTCCAGCCACCCTCAAGCACTGCGCTGACCAGCTGTCTCCGGTGTTTACCCACATCTTTAACACCTCCCTTGAGACATACCATGTGCCAGCCTGTCTCAAGTCCTCCACCATCATCCCTGTGCCCAAAAAGCCAAAGCCAACAGGACATAATGACTACAGACCCGTCGCCCTGACCTCTGTGGTAATGAAGTCTTTCGAGCGCCTGGTGCTGGCACACCTTAAATCCATCACTGACCCTCTACTGGACCCCCTGCAGTTTGCCTACAGAGCCAACAGGTCTGTGGACGATGCAGTTAACATGGCCCTCCACTTCACCCTACAGCACCTGGACTCCCCAGCATCCTATGCCAGGATCCTGTTTGTGGACTTCAGCTCTGCCTTCAACACCATCATCCCCGCCCTGCTTCAGGACAAGCTCTCCCAGCTGAACGTGCCTGATTCCACCTGCAGGTGGATCACAGACTTCCTGTCTGACAGGAAGCAGTGCGTTAAGCTGGGAACACAAGTCTCTGACTCCCGGTCCATCAGCACCGGATCACCTCAGGGCTGCGTCCTTTCTCCTCTGCTCTTCTCCCTGTACACCAACAGTTGCACCTCCAGTCATCCGTCCGTCAAACTCCTGAAGTTTGCGGACGACACCACCCTTATTGGGCTCATCTCTGGTGGAGACGAGTCTGATTATAGGTGGGAAGCGGCCAACCTGGTGACCTGGTGCAGCCAGAACAACTTAGAGCTCAATGCTCTTAAGACAGTGGAGATGGTTGTGGACTTCAGGAGGAACACAGCCCCACTCACCCCCATCACCCTGTGTGACTCCCCAGTCAACACTGTGGAGTCCTTCCGCTTCCTGGGCACTATCCTCTCCCAGGACCTCAAGTGGGAACTGAACATCAGCTCCCTCATCAAGAAAGCACAACAGAGGATGTACTTCCTTCGGCAGCTGAAGAAGTTCAACCTGCCAAAGACAATGATGGTGCACTTCTACTCAGCCATCATTGAGTCCATCCTCACCTCCTCCATCACCGTCTGGTACGCTGCTGCCACTGCCAAGGACAAGAGCAGACTGCAGCGTATCATCCGTACTGCTGAGAAGGTGATTGGCTGCAATCTGCCTACCCTCAAGGACCTGCACACCTCGAGGACCCTGAGGCGAGCGAGGAAGATTGTGGCCGACTCCTCCCACCCTGGACACTCCCTGTTTCAGTCACTCCCCTCCGGCAGAAGGCTGCGGTCTATCAGGACCAATACCTCACGCCACAAAAACAGTTTCTTCCCTTCCGCTGTTGGCCTCTTCAACAAGGCCAAGGGACCACACTGACTCAAATGACTTATTGCTTAAAACACACTGCTTTTGCACTGCACCACAACATGGTATCTTGTACATTTGTATTTTTTGTAATATTTGTATTTTTGTATTTTTATATTGTAATTTACGGAAACTTATATTTATCCCACTTAGTACTGCTAGTTTATGTACCCTTAGTATAGTTAGTCCACATATTTAAATTTTAGGTATATGTTTATTGTATGCACCTTCCTGCCAAAGCAAATTCCTTGTCTGTGCAAACTTTCATGGCGAATAAATCCCTTTCTGATTCTGATTCTGATCATTCAGTGTGTTTCATTCACATGCAATTTTCACCAGTTGCGCCACAAGGACAATGGGATTTAGATTTTTTTTTATGATATCAAACGGTTGATTTAATTTAAGGCATTCAATATATTTGTTGCTTATACAGCTAATACACAATTATATCAAATGAATGTTACTGCCTTATTTTAGCTACTATTTTTTCTTTCTACAGATTATTTTAATTTCAGGTGTGGCTGAGCTCATGGACCAAAGTCATGTGGAAATGTAAGATATGTGATTTTTCTAGTCCCATCAAAGTCTGCTTACTGAGACATTACAGACTCCAACATGGACAGTATTACCATGTTTGTATTACAACTGCATATGCACTTTTAGCAGTTTTAATTCACTCAAGATACACATGTCAAGAGTACACAGACCTAATGTTAGTGATGGGCATTCCGGCTCTTTTTCGTGAGCCGGCTCGTATGGCTCAGCTCACTAAAAAGAGCCGGCTCTTTTGGCTCCCGAACGGCTCTTTAAAAAATACATGTTTTAACTATGAATTTGACTATGATAGGTGTGAAAACAATTTGAATTAAATTATTAAATGAAATCATACTCGACCGTAACCACATATCTTAAAAAATGCATTGATTTGTCATGGCTCTCCTCCGAGTTTTGACTACTCTCGGACTGTGTGTGAGTTGGCTCAGCCCTCCCTCATGCAGGATTGACAGGAACAGAATGTGAGGATGATCGTGTGCGTCTTTAAGCCTACAAGTATTTTTTTGTTGTTCTTTGAATTAGTCAATTATTTTAAATACAATACAATTCATTATTTCATAATCATTTAGTTTTTATAGGCTGTATTAATCTATTAAAAATAGAGTCGGCTCTTCACAACGGAGTCAGGTGGCTGAGCGGTGAGAGAATCGGGCAGAGTATGTCCCTGTACTTACTGTAAGTCGCTCTGGTTAAGAGCGTCGGCTAAATGACTAAAATGTAAATGTTAATGTAAATTCATATATGCGAGCCAGCTCCCGACGTTCACCTTCAAGAGCCGGCTCTTAGAGCCGGATCGTTCGCGAACGACCCATCACTACCTAATGTTACTGAGAGAAGGGTAGCAGGCAGTGACCCACCTGGTGTGGCAGCACTACCCTCACCTCATAAAGTGCTTCGGACCTTTGGTGCATCTTTGGACAATGAGGTTCGAGGGAAAACACAAAGTTTTCAAGAAAATTGTTCGCCACGCACAGAACTTAAAAAATATTCATAAAACTATGGCAGAGAGACACCAAAAAAGTATGGCATGTCATCACCAAGATTTTTAAAGCCACCAGTCCAGACTTCAAAAGTGGAATCTCTCTTTGTACAGTCTTTGCCGACAGATACACATGCACTCATTTTGAGCATCACAGACAGCAATAGTGTATATACTACAAAACGGTTTGTATGCACTGGGGTATGCGCAGCCTTGGCAGTGATATCTACTTTGTACTGAAATCCTTTGATTCTTGGTATGTTGAGCATTTGCGCTCATATGAGCTGGTCCTTAACGAAAGAAAGGGCCATACAGTCAAACCTCTGCATCAGCTGACTGACCAAATGCCGTTGTTGGCCTACAAAGTGTCAAGCAAACATCCTCACACCTAAACATTTCATTCCGGTTTCAGATTAAACGAGGAGCTCGACATCCAGCAGCAGCCTGTCATATCTGCATGCACAGCTATAGAGTACCTGGACAAAGCAATACAATTACAGTTAGTGAGTACTATTTTACACTGATTAAATAATATGGGAGCACCAGATGTTAATGTTGCTGTGCAGGCACAGTAGCTGCTGAAACATACACTAACCTTTGCAGTATCTTTTTTGTTTGTTACAGGCTTCCCTACACAGTTGTACAAATGGCAACGCCTAATGTCCTCAAGCTAAGGGTGATTCTGGATGAAGTTAATGCTGAAAAGCTTAACTTGCACTCTCGCCCTGAGACTGTGAATGCCCTCATACTGGATCTGAAAAAGAAGCCTGACCTGAACTATGACTTTCGCCTGCAATTCCAAGACCCTGAATTTGATAATGCCTTATGCAATTTAGTCAATATAGAGGACCTGCCATCTATCGCAACTGTCAAGTTAGTTAAAGTAACTGAATTGGATCTGAGTTCAGCCAGCACTGATGACACAGTGTTGTTATCAGATATAGAGTCACCTGAGCGCCTCTGTAGATGGCCTGAAGTTTTTGTTGTTCCGACATTCTCATACGAGGTGGAGTTTGCATTAAGAGAGGGCAACTGTGCGTTTGAGAAGGAAGACAAAATCTTGAGGTTAACAAGGGATCAAAAACATAACATACTGGATGTGATGGCTGCGGAAATGTATAGACATAAGGCATATCCGAGTAGCAAACAGATAGGCAAGGCTGCAGATGCCCTTGTGAATAAACACCCCTGCCTGACAGAGAGAGGTTCCCAAAAAGCATGGAAGAACAGCCTTCGCTTCAAGATGGGCAACTACAGAACTAAACTAAGCAGAGCTGGCATAAAAGATGTGGCCGTGAATGCAGGAAAGTGCAGCCGCAGCAACCCGACGGGTACACCATCCCGGACCAACATAAAACGACCCAGAAGAGGGGAAATCCAGTTCCTCCCTAACTATCCCTGTGGTGAGAACAAGGACACACTGGGAACCAGAAGGATGGAGATCCTGGAGGAATTCAAGAAGATGCCAGCTGACAGAGACATGGTTCTCGTCCATCAGCACATGCAGCGCACCTTTCCACTTCGCCGTGATGAGATTGTGACGTTAGCTCCTCCCATCGCAGAATTGAAAGATAGATGGCCTGCCCTCTTCTCTGAAGCTCAAGTAAGTAAAACATAATGGGACACTACACAAAAAACAAAGGTGTTGTGTGTTAAACACAAACAACCAACATTGATTATTGCTTGATTTGATAAAAAAAAATGTATTGTGACATTGTCCTCATGATAATTTCATCAGGGAAACGGTTCATGATTTATGTAAAAAGTACATTACTTCGTTGTTATGATTTAGGCTCATTATGGGATGTCTCTTTATGCTTTTGTGTTTGGTACAGCTCTATGGCGAATTCCATAGGATCACAAATCAAAGCCTTCAATATTCCTTCTTTGCTGCGCTCGATAAAAACACTACACAGCTGCTCAAACTCTACGAAGAGAGGAAGACTGGAACTTTTGGTGAGAAGATGGCAGATCTGCTGATGGCATATGAGGAGCAGGTAAGGGTGCTATTAATATGTTTACTAAAGGTTGGAAGTAACTACAATAATAATGACTGAAATGATGAAACAGCTATCAAATTATATGGTCAATTAAATACAATTAAATGTTGCATCAAATAAAATCGATGAAATAAAATGGTACAATTATATATTCAATATTTCAGTTAAAAACCTTTCTTTGTGTAAAAGGACAAGAATGACATCAGTTCAACTAGAACAGCAGCACTGGCTGGGCTGCCACTGTACCTAAAAGAAGACTCATCAGTGATCTTCAAGAGTTGCAAGGTAACGTTAATCTCTCATTCTCCCTGGACTTGAGATTTGCCTGTCTTGACTTGAGACTTGAATGAAAAGACTTGAGACTTAGACTTTGTCCCATCTCTGCAATCAAGTGTCTTCCCTCTACCATACCATTGTTAACTGTTTTATGCTACACCTGTGAATACTTGAAGACCACTAATTTCATGTTTCCCAGGAGTACCAGCTAAGGTTTATATCTTATTAATTAGCCTATCTTAGTTGACGTGTTTGGTACACACATGTTCTGGACCTCATGTGTACTCCCTCTTTCAGGAGGAGCAGTTCGAAGCATTCCAGGTGGGGGCAGTGGCGCTGTTGGCCGTAGTGGCTGAAGAGGACACGGCTGCAGGGATTCCCTTTCAACCTCTCCATGTCTCAGTCATCCTGGAGGATCAGGTTGTTATGACTCTCAAATCTTGGACTGATGCACTGGTGGTGTTGTTCAGCTTGGTTTATGCTCTCAATTTGAGCTATCCGGCGCAGCTGAGTGGCTTTTTTGAGTTCATTCGGGTTGTCCTATTAAATCTAGACGATACAAGAAAGCAGCTCAAACCTAAGTTGCAGGCCTTGAAAAATCAGCTGGTGTAATCAGGGGACGTCCTGCACCAATACTTCCAGCAGTCATGGTTTAAAATTGCTTGTTGTTGGCTGCTGAGATCAAGCACAGTTGGTTTAATTAGTTATGTCCCATCCTGTTCCAGAGGAAATGAAAGAGCGCTCCTAGTTTAATTAGGTAGCATAGTTAGTTAAGTTAAGATAGTTCTTAAGCAAGCCCAACATTTTGTTAATAGAGGGGAATGGAGAGGGATAGGGGAGGGGAATGGAGAGGAGAGGGGAATGGACAGGAAGGGGAGAGGAGAGGGGAATGGAGAGGGAGAGGAGACAGGAATGGAGAGGAGAGCAACGGAGAGGAGACAGGAACCGAGATGAGACAGGACTCGAGAGGGAGATGAGACAGGAATCGAGAGGAGACAGGAATCGAGAGGGAGATGAGGAATCGAGAGGGAGATGAGACAGGAATGGAGAGATGGTAAATAATTATAAATAAATGATAACACTTTAAAAAAACGTTTCAACCTTTTAGTTTATAATTTTGAAACTATTGTGAGCAAAATGTATTTGTTCAGTGATTTATTTTTTCGTAAAGATTGTATTTTTTGTAATGATTGAATTTGTAATTTCATAATGTGTAATAATGGCATAATGTGTAATGTTGTGGTCAAAGACTCATATTTGTTCAAATAAATCCATTGCATCTAATGTAGTATTTGAATTGAGTTAATGCAACTTTAAAGGTTCAAGGCAATCAGTTTCCTTAAATGAATTGAGTAGCTGCTATACCCTTTTGAGTTGTTGTAACACAAGCTATTTAAGTGAGGCAGACATAAATCATATATTTGCTTTTACATCATTTTAATGAGTTCATACAAACATTACAAATAAGTTTAAATAATGAATATGTTTTAAGTTCAATACAAACAATGGAGTTAGTACTAGTCACTTATTTACTTAAGTGTACCTAACAATAAATACTTGAGTTAAGAATACTCCATTTAAGCAATTATTTTCACTAAAAGGATTTGAGTTATTTAACTTATATTGTTCAAGGCAATCGGTTTCCTTGAACTATTTGAGTTGACTTTACTCATCAGGTTTTACAGTGTAGGACATTATTGTCATCAAACAGAGCTACAGAGACGGGGTGAGAAAAAGAGAGAGAGGTAGAGAGAGCCACAGATGACCTTTCAGATGACCACTTGTACTTCAGGTGACCACTCCTATGGTGACCAATGTCATAGAATTTTAGGATGCATGTACAATTGTCAGAAAAGGTGAAAATGTCACCCTTCATTCTGTATAAAATGATATTGTGTTCAACATTGCTTTTGTGCAGAGAGGAACTACCCCTACAACAGAAGAACGAAATGCCACAATGACAGAGTTACTTGGACCAGGATAATTGTTTGGCTATCGATTTTTACGTTTAACACGCAATATATACTTTTGCATAAGTAGCCTACTATTTGCTACATGCTTCGATAGCCAAACAAATGTCCTGGTGCACGTAACTCTGTCAGGCTATTGCATTTTGTACTTCTGTCGATCAATTTCTTGTTAGTTACTGCATCCATTCACCAACGAAGTGTTGTACCTACCCTTTCCGTTTTGAGTTAATGTAATGTGTTTTTGAGTTAATGTAATATTGTTTCCCATTTGGGGGAGCGTGTCTTTGTATTGGGGGGAGGTGAGCAAGTCATCCTATTTGGGGGGAGTTGACTCGTATTTGGGGGGAGTGTTTTCATTTGGGGGATGCACTCATGTTAGTGGGTGTGATTTGCACTTCAGGGCCACCGTAGGATTCTTTTAAGCTTGACAACACGCAACTACAAACACAATATGATGAAAATTTGGAAATGTAAGTGTAGATACTTATTGGGTGTGCAGCAGATGTTTTAACCTCCACTGACTGAAGAAAGACCAAATGGGGGAGGGGATGTCACTGAGTACATCAGTTGGTTTCTTAAAGGGGCGTTTACCCCATAATGACAGGGTGGACAGCAATTTCAGGGACACATGCAAAATGATTAATATTATTATGAAACTCAAATATAAATAATCAAAATGACTTGTTTTACCAAATAACTTGTTAAGGACAATAAGTACATTAAAAAAGTATACAAATTGTATGTAATTTAACCACTTTTTGCACTCACTGAAATTAGCTGAGCAGCGTGTGGGACATGCCCAAATCACATACATCCAATCAAAAAAAATGGTATAAAATCAGAAAAACACATTTTCAAGAGACTTATCATTGTACCTGTATGTGTTTGTTTTGCCATTTTGTAATAAAACCTCAGAGTTTCATTATTTTGCATTATGTTCATGATGACTGAGCGATTCTGATGAGGACACCAAAGGCACTTTATAGTGATAATGACCCTGCTAGTTTAAGAGCATTATTCATACAGCCATTGCGGCATGAAACATAGATGGCAAGAAAACTGGGTTTATCGATCAAATATAAATGTCACCTTTCTGTCTAAAACGCATTGTTTATGAAGAGACGGCACATGGCCCTCTCCATGGTGTATAGACATATTATGACGTCATTGGGCAGACAGGGATTGTGACGCGCTTTACAAACTTATAAGAACGTTACAAAATCATTCATTGTTGCAGCAGGCAAGGAGCAAACCGCGTCTACTTTTTTCTCGTTGGAA
This sequence comes from Osmerus mordax, assembly GCF_038355195.1. Classification (NCBI taxonomy): domain Eukaryota; kingdom Metazoa; phylum Chordata; class Actinopteri; order Osmeriformes; family Osmeridae; genus Osmerus; species Osmerus mordax. The sequence continues at coordinate 4,887,922 of NC_090052.1, read as the reverse complement.
AGTGTAGTAGAAATGTATATTTATTGTGGAAATGTATATTTATTTGAGTATTTCTTAGATTGTCATCTTTAAAGAAACATGGATGACATTCCGAAACATAAAACTCTTGGGCGGCCTAAACAGAAGGTAAGTCTGGTAAACCTAAAGTAAATAAAACAATTTAGAATGTTGATAAACATCGACGAAAATACTTGATTTTTCTAAATTGTTTCAGTAGGCTACTTGTGCCAGCCCAATTTAGCCCCGCCCACAAAAAAATTAGGTCGGGAAGTTGGGTCCGGGGAAGCTCGGTTGGGGGTTCGGCTGTGTCCGAACAGGGGCTGTTCGGACACAGTTGTGTTTCACAAATAGCCTAACCCTAAGCTGTAGACCTTTTTCATAGTCATATTTCATATTTAAAAGTAACATTTCTTTTTCGAAAAATAAAATAATTTCTGTTCAAGACACTCGCTGTATTTCCCCGCTAGCCCCTTTCTCACTCCTCCTTATGTTTGTGTACGCGTGTGTTTTCATACGTCTGTGTATTTACGTGGCGTGTGTGTGTGTGTGTGTCTGTGTGTGTCTAGCCTGCTCGTCTGGCTACCTACCGCCTCGCGCCCTGTTGGCCAGAGCAGGGAGCTGAACTGAAGCTTCCTGCCCTGCTGTTCTCAGAAGTTCAGAACCCCCTCCAGGTATAAAAAGGAATAACAGATTAAGGACACTCAGTCCTCAGTGTCAGGACAGTTATCTTCCAGTTCCTCAGTTTCTTTTGTGTTGGCACAATTACAACAACGACATAAGTCTGTGCAACACAGTCCTGCAGAAAAACATGAACATCTGCTTGTCTCACACGCACTTTCGCAGCCGCAGTGTATCACATGCAAAACACTGTCAGGGGCCGAATTTCTGTTACGTGCAAGGTCCCATCCTCTATTTGCCAAACATATCCATCCATGTTGACAAAAAGAAGCTACCTTATTGGTGTATAACGATCACGTGTCGAACCGTGCCACCAAAATCCTATTATACGCTCTGAAGAAACGAGTTCTGCATAAAACATAATCGACTGGAATTTCAGCGACAAACTTTTTTTGGGTAGCTTAGCACGAATCTTTCTTTTTTATGAGCTAAAGATTGTGTAGATGCCAGACTGTGGAGCGGGAATAATTTTCTAAAAGACTTTCCGTGGTTCACCTTGCAGCCTAGTAGGAACACATACCTGGAGAGGCTCAACACATTTGACACTTTGTTCATGTTGTCCACATTGATCAAAAGTGACATACAAACATACAGTAGATAATAAAGGTTCAGAAGTGCATAAGTCTAACAGTGTTTCAGTGGGTAGAGCAAAGGGAGTCTGTATTTTACCAGCTACTATCAACATAATCTCAAATACAGTATGTTAATGTCAAAGAGCAATAATAACAATATAATCATGTCAGAACTTGGTGCCAAAGCCTCCTCGATGCCCGGAGCCCAGCCGCAAGAGCAAGGCTGCCAGGAAGGCTGCAGGAGCTGAGAAGGACACAGGGGGCAACAAGGGGCCTCTGGCAGAGTCCTGGAAGGTTGTGGAGGACGCTGGAGCGGCTTATCCTTCAGCCCTGGATGACGAGCTGGCAGGACTAGGCAGGGTGGTGAGTAGAAGGCCCTAATCCACCTCCCTGGGTACTACAGACTCCAGCCAGGCTCCTCTTCTCCTCTCTATCTTCCTCCACCTTTCCTGTATCTCTGATACTGGCTCTGTTACTGTGCCTTGCTAAGTATTTTTCTTGCCTGCAGGTGACTGGTGGCGCATGTGCGAAGATGCTTCCCATACCCCAGACCAGCTACTGTGAGTCATTGTTCATTAATGTATCAAATGTTGACTATTCCTGATGAAATGATCACTTTCTGTCAAGAGAAGGGATCCACCAATCACATTGTCACTCTCCTCTTCCTGTAGGTGTTCTTCCAGCAATCAAAAGTTCCTCTCACCCACTGGAACCAATCAGAGCATCGGCCTCTGAAACACCCGGGCCCCTGGGCTGCAGAGCCACACCAGATGGAAGGGAGAGTGCGTACTCCTCTCCACCTGCATCTCCACCTGCGTCTCCACCTGCGTCTCCACCTCCGTCTCCATGCCGACCTGAGGCGCAGTCTCCAGGTTCTTCTCCACCTCCAACCTTGAATGACCCCATGACCTGGGAGACCACGCCCAGTCTTCTGTCATCGGAGGAGACCGAGGACGAGCGTTCTGTGTTGGAGGCCATGATGTCACACCCGTGAGTGCTCCTCCAAACGTCCCCTTTAGACTAGTGTCCTGTTCAGCATAATGTTACGATGCGTCGTCAGTTGTCATTGTACTGTGAAGTGATGTCAAACGTCAGTTCTTGTTCTTGTTACAGTCATTGGAAAATCATCAACAGGGTCCTGTTGAGAAAGGTAAATAAAATGTTTACGTTAATTTCCTTTTACTCAGTCTGACAATCACCACATGTATCTGTATTGCCATATCACATCTCTCCCCCTCCCCCTCCCCCTTTCCCTCTCCCTCCCTCCCTCTCAGAACAAGAGCGTAGCTGAGCTACAGGAGCGCTCGGAGGAGGTCATGGAGTGGGTTCTCAAGGTGACCAACGAGGTGATCCTGCCCGCCATGGCCCTTTACCAGGTCCTCCACATCCGCAAAGACCAAGATGGCCGCCCGCTGTCCGCCACCATCTCCTACAGCAGCTGTGACTCCCAGAGTGACAGGTCCTCTTCCGCAGGGCTGCTGTCCACAGCCAGGCCTGTCACTGGCTCTCTGACTGGGATGGTATGTTTCAACCCTGCTGATTCTCCCCAGGACCAGGCCTCTTCTCCGGGCTCCGCCCAGCCCTACGTCCCCCAGGGCGTTCTGAGAATAATCTCAGAGAGGTTGCACCATCTGCTGCTAGGAGGGCAGGGATCCAGGTCCCAGAGCAGGATGCTGGGTGGCAGGCCTCTGATGTCCGAGGAGGACGTCCTCGCCACGGCATCCCTCACTGTGGCAGAGATCCTGCTGAAGGTGCAGGCGGTGAGGGATAAACAAGAGCACGATGCAGAGGACAAGCTGTCAGCCTGTGTGGATGAGCTCTACGAGTCTGTCATGGTAGAGGTGCTGGAGAAGTTTGCACTCCACCGCCCCTGCTGCTTGCTGTCGGACTGCCGTGTGACCAGCATCTCCGAGGACCTGATATGCAACGCCTGGCAGGACGCCAAGGAGAAGATTCAGGTCCTCGCCAGCAGCCACACCGACGCCATCAACGAGCTGGTGTCCCCGCGGCCCCCGTTGTCTGCCGACACGAGGGAGAGGATGGAGATGGCCTCCTTCCTCATTGGTAGCGTGGCGGAGGCGGAAGAGATGGAGAAGGCGATGGCTCCGCCCAGCCGCGTGACGTCACCGACCCTCTGCTCCCTGAAGGAGAGCCTCTCTGGAATCCTGGCCTGCCACGCCCTGTTCCAGAGCCCGGGCGTGGTCCCCACGGAGGAGAAGCTGGACCTGGTGAGGATGGTGGGGGGCTTCCTCCAGGAGATGGAGCCCACAGAAGGAGGCTCTTCCCTGGACCAGCCCCAAGAGGCCTACGAGGCCTCCCTGCTCCAGAGCGTGGCCACAGCCTGCAACGTAATCCACAACGTCCTGAAGAACTTCCACGCAGCCCAGCAGCTGACTGGGCAAGTGGAGGTGGCAGACTTCCTGCAGCCTGGAAGTAAGACCTTCACCATGGTGGTGAAGTGTGTTAGCCAGAGCCTGCTAGGAGACGTTGCCATGGAGCTGGATGCCCTGAGGAGGAGCCCGGGGGCCAGCATCAGCAGTGGGAGGAGCAGCAGGAATCAGGAATGCCTCCCTCTTGACACGCAGCAGGAGCGACCAGTGGAGTGCAGCTCTGCTAGCAAGGAAGAGCAGGAGGAGGAGGATCCTCAGAAGAAGGAGGAGACCGCCCCTCCCTCCTCCAGGAGCACTAGCGCCTGGAGCGAGGCTAGCAGTGCTGCCAGCTGCCAAGACCTCAGCCTCACCGCTGAAAACATGCTGGACGCCATCGTGCGGATGGCCAACTCGGCCTCCAGATCCTCCCCCGACAATCAGGACGACAAATGCGACGTCAAATCGTTCGACCAGGCGGAGTACGACCTGGGCCGCCTGCTGGCATCCCACACCATGTGCACCAGGATGTTCCAGGTGAGGATCCACCACTTCTCCGAGCAGTTGATTGGACGCATTTATCAGCTTCTCCTGGACACCCGGATGGGACGACTCCCCTCGACACCCCATTGCCGCTCCGAGCCCAACTTCCAGAACCTGGAGGACAAGGAGCGCCTGGACCAGGAGCTCTTCACCCCTCTGCTTTACAACTTCTTCCAGACGGCCTTCAACAGCCTGATGGGGAACCTGCTGGGCGAAGAAGACCTCACGGACGACCACCGGGCTGACTCCTGCAGCGATGCGTCCTCGGACAGCAGTGACAGCAGCAGTGACAGCAGCAGTGACAGCAGTGACTGTCCCTCCCTGGACTGGTCCCGTGGGATGACGCCGGGCCCCAGGCATGGGGTTGTGGGTAGTAGGAGATCGCAGAGCAGGTTAAAGCCCTCCTGCGGCCAGGACCAGAGGTGGGCGCTGGAGGCCATTTGTGAGGTGTTGACTACCCAGGCGGGAAGTGACCTCTACAAGACCTGCAACGACCCACAAGAAAACATGTTCGTTGTTAGCAAAGGTAGATACATTTTTTTACCGTTTAGATAAAAAAAACTGGTAACTATGCTATTTTAAGACATGCTATTGTAAGACAGATTTGTAAGTATTGAGTTCTGCTGAATGACAGTGTAGGTCAAGTAAATAACTATAATAATAATATTGTAGTTAACAGCCAAAATATGTAATGAGAAAAGTATAGTTAATAGCTGTAATAGTGTAGTTAAAAGTGTGTTTTCTTGTGCCAGGCCTTGATGCTGAGGCCATGGCCAAGGTCGGTAACCTAGCCAGCTCCTCCTCTGAAGACATAAACCAGGAAGTGACAACAGGAAGTCTCGACCCAGAGTCAGGTCTCATCAACCAGGAAGTAGGCCAGCCTGAGATGGATGACAACGAAAATGCTGACTACACTGATGATTTCCACGAAGAGGAAGAAGGGTCAGATTGCCAGACAATTGCCAAGGGTGCATTGATCAAGGAAGAAGAGGAGGATGAAGATGATGGAGCTCCAGGCCTCCCTGAGGAGGTCCAGGATCATCCCTCCCTACCTCCGAGCCACTCTGAGACACCCTCCCTACAGCCTGGGGAAGTTCTGATCCAGGAGAAGGTCCTGATACCCCCCCGGCCCAGCGCCCTGCACCACCAGACCCTGCATGACCTGCTGCACAGGTTGGTGGGACGCCTGGCCCTCCAGGGGGCCCTTCGTTCCTGCTTCACCCCCACCAACTCGGAGATAGAGGCTGACCTCCTCCAAGACGTGAGCCGGTTTCTCTGGAACCAGGCTAGGATTGGCCTCGTCCTGGAGCATGAACCCCAGAACCCGTTCTTCGGTGGCGCCGATGCCCTGGACGCCATGTTTGAGGCGACCTACGCTGAGCTGATGCTCTGTTCCGATAGAAACAGGGCCCAGGTCCACTCCGCGCTCCAGGGAGGGGCAGGCATCGTCTGCATGGCCGAGAACGTCGCCAAGGTGATCTGCCGTCATGCCGAGGTTTGGCGGCCTTCTGCCGTGTCGGGTGAGAGTCATGATTTGGAAACAGGTTGTGAGGAGAAGGAGAGCGCAGAGGACTCTGCTGGCTTGGAAAAGGCCGGTAGAAATTCCACCACCTTCATCACAAACACGAGCTTGGATGAAGGACTTGAGATGGACTCTGCTGGCCCAGAAAAGGCCGGTGGAAGTTCCAGCCCCTTCATAAGCAACACAAGCTTGGATGAAGGACTTGAGATGGACACTGCTGGCTTAGAAAAGGCCAGTGGAAATTCCAGCCCCTTCTTAAGCAACACAAGCTTGGATGAAAGACTTGAGATGGACTCTGCTGGCTTAGAAAAGGCTGGTGGAAGTTCCAGCCCCTTCATAAGCAACACAAGCTTGGATGAAAGACTTGAGACTGCTGAGTCTGCTGGCTTGGAAAAGGCCAGCAGACTCACCTCCTGCCTCTTGTCCTCCTCCACTTCCCGGTCCTGCTACTCCTCCTCTTCTTCCACCTCTGTTTTCTCCTCTTCTTCGTCCTCCCAACCCTCCACCTCCAGGGGCTCCATTCCTCGGGGCCCCAGCCCAGAGGGACATCATTTGGGGCCGCTCGGAAAGACTGACACCCCCATCCTCCAGAGATGGTTCACACTGGTAAGCTGAAAACAACACCACACACTGGCACTAGGTAGAACTGACCTGTACTGAGTCAGCGATAAGAAGGGACGACATGTGACAATCTCAATGAATCTGTGTGTCTTTGCTCTCACTTCCAAACCCAGAAGAAAGAGAAGACTTTCCATAAGGATGGACAGAATGTGGCTGCCAAGGGAAAAAAGACAAGCAGAATATTCAAGACAAACAAAGTGTCTCCCCTTAGCGCTGAACGTAAGATCCTGACTGCACATTTGCTCATTTAGGCTTTCCCACTTTAGTTGGCTCTCCCACCATTTCACACACACATACTTGCACACACACACTCACAAACACACACAGATACGCACACACACACACTATTTTTAAGTGAGAGGTCACAGTGCTGAAGTTCCGTGTGATGTCATACCCTGTTGTGTGATGGTGTTTCCTGTCCAGGTCCAGACCTTGGCGAGTCCTCCATTGCCAGAGGACAGGAGAAGAAGAAGAAGTCCATAAAAGCCTTCTTCAGGGGGTTCTCTGCAGTTCTCTCTAGGGCTTTCTGCTTCGGCTGCGTGAAGGATATTCACCAGTAGAGGGCGCCACCTGCTTACTCAACTGGCTGGCAGAGAAAGAGAACCTGTCACTACGACAACAACTGTAGCTACTTCCCTCTTCTTCAATTTTTTTGTATATTCCAATAAAAAATACTGGAATTTCGTTTATATCTCCTTTGTAATCGTTAAGCTGTTTGTGCAAAAGGTTGTGACATCACCATGTCAGGACTGCAGCCACACAGAGAGGCTGATTAGCATTTGTTAGAGTAATTGTACACAACCACTTTACATCAGTGTAAAAGTGACCTTAAACAGTAGCAGACATGTGTATGTAAAACTTTTACATACACATGACCAAACTATTTATTTTGAGAATGCTACTTGAGTTTTTTCAGAATAGTTGTTATTGTTCCCCAATTTAAAAAGAGCCTTCTTTTGTAATTATTAGATTGGTAAATGGACTGCATTTATATAGCACTTTTCTACCTTAGCGGCACTCAAAGCGCTTTACAATGTTTGCCTCTCATTCACCTATTCATACTCACACTCGCACATACCGACGGCAGCGAGCTACCATGCATGGCGCCGGCCTGCCCATCGCGAGCAACTTGGGGTTCAGAGTCTTGTTCAAGGATACTTCCTTGAACAAAGTGAGTCAGGTGGCTGAGCGGTTAGGGAAGCGTGATTGTAATCAGACGGTTGCTTGTTCGATTCCCGGCCGTGCAAGATGACGTTGTGTCCTTGGGCAAGGCACTTCACCCTACTTGCCTCGGGGGAATGTCCCTGTACTTACTGTAAGTCGCTCTGGATAAGAGCGTCTGGTAAATGACTAAATGTAAATGTACTTCGACACATGACCGAGGAGGAGTCAGGGATCGAACCGCCAACATTGCGATTAAGAGACAACCCTCTCTACCCCCTGAGCCACAGCCACCCCCGAGATTGAAACACACTACCGTTCTTCTTCATTCCAAGTGGTCTTGCTTGCATCTGCTCATACATGTTTAGCTAACACACACAGATACACACACAGATATTGATTTATGGTGTGTGTGAGCCGCTCTGTTTGATAACTTGTATTTTTGGAGCAGTTGATCCAGTTGCAGTAAGTTTTATTGCACACGCACGCACACACTGGCACATAGCACAGAAAATAAACCGGAACCACTTGACCTTTTTTGGAATCTTCACAAAGCGTGATCTGCTCACAAAATTCACACTTAAGTATAGGACACTATTGTCATCAATCAGAGCTACAGAGACAGGGTGAGAAAAAGAGAGAGAGGTTGAGAGAGCCACAGATGACCTTTCAGATGACCACTTGTACTTCAGGTGACCACTCCTATGGTGACCAATGTAAAAGGATTTTAGGATGCATGTACAATTGTCAGAAAAGGTGAAAATGTAACCCCTCATTCTGTATAAAATGATACTGTGTTCAACATTCCTTTAGTACAGAGAGGAACTACCCCTAAGTTAACTCTAGGCTTACGTAAACGTACAAACCTTATATTGCTATCCTGGGTGGAAGGGGGTTTCAAAATTTTTAAGCACTTAGGCTACCAGCAGTGGGGATCAAAACCTCGGACGGGTCAATAGCGCAGCAATTGCAGAGAAATCGCACTGAATTTTGTGCGATTTTCAATTCATTTCAGTAAACACTTTAGATTAATTTGAATATAAACCTATCCTCAGAAAAATAAAATAAATATGCTTCTTTACTTTAAAATATTTAAGATTTTTTAAGAAGACAGCTTTCAGTTGAAGATACTAACTTGCTTTGATATGTCCTATGAGGAAGTGAGTTATCTTGAGAAAGCAAAATAACCTTTTGTAAGATCCAGAGCTAAATGGCTTGAATTTGGCAAAAAAAAAATTGGGCGGAGAAGGACAATATTGCAATCTCTAGGATATATCGATGGCTCTCCTTCCTGTAAAACATATATATATATATATATATATATATATATATATATATATATATCTCAATCAGTTTACAAAGTCTCTGGTAAACAAGTCACTGTCCTGATGGTCTACATTTTGAATTGTAGAAAGATTTCTGGGATTACATTAAGGACTTTATTATAATCCCTTAGTGAGGCCCTTAGGGAATGCATTGTTCAAGAAGAATTGACTCCCACTATGAAACAAGGGTTAGCCTAACTATTTTTATTCCAAAGCCAAATAAAAATATTCATGATTTAGATAAGAGACCTAAATCTCTCCTAAACATAGATTATAAGATTCTGGCAGCCGTGTATGCAAAACGTTCTATGTCTGGACGAATTCATCTCTGACACACAGTCAGGTTTCAAGAAAAAAACTAATATTTCAAATTATATTTGCCTTATTTTAGATCCGCTAGATTATTCTTATTTGCTCAGTAATTGTGTCTTCATTCTTTTTCTGCACTTCTATAAAGTAGTTTTAGAGACTTTTGGATCTGGTAGCAATTTTCATCGTAAAACTTTATAATTACATAAATGGCATCTCTTGCCCATGGTAGCTCACTTGTAGATTTTTTGTTAAGAGAGGTATTAGACAGGGATTTCCCCTTTCTCCTTTCTTATTTCTATTGGCTGCAGAATTGTTCAAATTATTTGTGGTGAATTGTGCTGATATTGAAGGAATTCAAAATGCAGAGAGGATACATTGATCATAAGTCCGTTGGCTGATGATACATGTATTTTTTAAGAATCTATATTTACATTTACATTTAGTCATTTAGCAGACGCTCTTATCCAGAGCGACTTACAGTAAGTACAGGGACATTTCCCCAAGGCAAGTAGGGTGAAGTGCCTTGCCCAAGGACACAACGTCAGTTGGCTTGACCGGGAATCGAACTGGCAACCTTCGGATTACTAGCCCGATTTCCTCACCGCTCAGCCACCTGACTCACTATATCAAATGGGTGCAATACTCCAGTCTCTTTTCTGAAGCCTAGTGCAAGTGGTGAATGTTTTACACAACTCAAATGTTGCCTCTTGATGAAATCTTAGTTAGGATTGTTAAATATCTTAGTGTTCATATTTGTCAGTCTGAGAAGAAACACTCAAAGCTTTTGCCCTAATTTAGAATCTACTCAAAAGATTTTCAGTTTATGGAGACAGAGGGATATAACAATGTATGGCAGAATTCTGTTATCCAAGGCTGAAGGAATTTCATGCTTTGTTTAATCCTTCTTTATCACACTTGTTGATTCTTTCACCTGAAAATGTATATTGATTCTCTTAATTTTAAATGTTTATGGAAAAATAAGGTGGAAAAATATTAGCAGAAAATCCACAACGATTTCAAAGTTGACATGTTTTGGACATCTTGAACCAGATCTTTAAAATAAATTGCGAAAAAAATGTCTAAATGGGTGTTTGGTTTGGTTTTGGATTCCATAGATACAAAAAAGTTTAAACTAATTCAATAGGCGTATCCTGTTTCTCGATATTTGTTCTTTAATGTTTACACTTGTTCTACTATAATATAAAACGTATATTTTAAAAATATATTTTAAAAAGATATACGTAAAAATTAAAATTGTGAGGGCATGTTACTGACAGCAAAATTGGATGGAATAAATGGTGTCCTCTTGAGCTCCGATCGTAAAAGATGTGCCTCACTGAAATGTTAAACCTCGAACAACTCCCAATTAAATGTGGAACGACCTATTTTCCTGTCATGGAACCTGTGTTGTCTGACGAACTACAGAGCGAGCAGTTCATATCCGTGAACTGGACTTCACGGGGCCGGGTTTCCCAGATTCGTTAAGAAGCTCTTAACGCTAAAGGCCGAATTATACTTCTCCGACTCCGTTACGGACAGACGCACGCACGAAGTAGGACGGATTGGTTGAATTTATAGTACTCCGAAGTACCTCCCCCCCCCCGCCCCCCCCCCCCCCCCCCCGTTGGCTAATTACAGGGCCTAACCTAAATAATGAAAATAAATAATAACTTGTAACAGTTTTGTTGCAAAACACACTTTATGCTGATATCTGCAAAAGATGAAAAATAGGCTCGTAATAACGAACATAAAAGTATCCACAACAGTGTCAGTTGTGTGTCTATGTAAACTGCAAAGGTAGCCCACATGACCTCAACTTTCTTACTATGATTGCCTCAATGCACTTAATTAAGACGTACAACAGAACTGAAAGCGTCATTTAGGTGGGGGGAGGGAGGGTTGGGGCGTGGAGTGTTAATTGCACGGGTGTGATTGATACCATCTGGCACTTTTGGCCTTGTTTGAACACACACTGGAGCCCCGTCTTGTAATGTTTCTAATATATATTAAAGAAACTTAATATATATTAAAGAAACTTGGGTTCATCAAAGATTTATTAACTAAGTAGCAACTAGCAAACGCGGTCAACATGTGCCTTCAGTTTAGTGTGTGTGTCTTCTACTAAAGAACCTGCTGCCATGTCGTCAAGATTGTAGGCCTGCAGATCACAGGAACATTGTTTTTAAAGCTAGTCGTTGCTGCCCTCTGGTGTTCGCAAGTAATAACACCCCCAATAGTTTCACATTTTTCCCCCTCTCTCTCTTTTTCACTTGTGCCAGTATGCATAATACGGCCGATCAAACAAATGAGTAAATGGCTCGTTATACCGTTTGTGTTTTATGGATATTCCGTAATTCCAAAATGAAACAAAACAACGGAAACCAAGCCTTTCCCCATAAACTGAGCTTTGGTGTATCAAAAATACAAGTAGTTTATTTATTACAAGATTAACAACAAATAGCAAACATGAAACAAACATCACTATGGGACCATGGGTAAACTCCGTCCTTGAATGCAGGCCGGCAAATTATGTAAGGATACCTATAGAAAAAGGATACAGACTCAGAATGTGTAATACCAGCACACGGTGAAATATGTACAATTGTGGTGATACACACATATAAACTAAAAGTATCACAGCAAACAGTAAACAGCACTCCAGTGCCCAAGCGCAGCAAACTATGTGAGTGTGGAAACACGTCTGCCCTACACTCAGAGACAAGCCCAGGAGAATATACTATTGCATCTACACATGGCCCAAAAAGGTATAACAAAATCAAACTGATCGATGGCACACGGGTAGGATCAAAAACAGTGGCTAGGACAAGGTAGCCTGGACCTCCATTCTATTTCAATTCTCAGAGCCCACAAGTCCTGCTCTCTGTATGTCACTTCTTCACACCAAGTAATTTGATTGTGGAAAACTTCCTCCACCAATCCTTTCTCCTCAGTCACAACGTGGTATTCTGGACACTGATACCTGAAGCATCAGTAAGATCAAATGAATTATTGAATACATCAAAAATTAAGATAGTACATGGAATGTATTCCCCAATTATTATTTGTATTCTCTGGATGGCATACATTTTTTCTATAATTTTGATAGAGAAAAAATCCCAATTAAACTGGCAAACTTGCATAAGCAGGCACTGCTGGCTTGGGAATTCGCTTATAACCACAACTTTTCACCTCATCAATATTTTGTATGGAATAATAGAGATATCTTGTATGAAAGAAAGTCAACTAAGGAATACTCACTGCTTCTTAATTTCTTAATGAACATGTCAGCTGTTATCGTTCTCAGAATTCTTACAAAAGTGTCAGATTCCTGTGAAACCAAAGGATTATGCAATTATCTTTGATAATTGTCAATAATCTCAAGTAAAATGGTTTAATTGCTGCGATTTTCTGGATATCCACTTGTTGATATAGACTTACAAGCCCCCACTTGCAGTGATACAATATTTATTGGTGATATTACCATCGTCAAAGATAAATGCAGTAATATATATATTAGAAACTTACTAAAGAAGAATTAAATGCTGTGTTCTACTATATTTTGGTCATCTAAATTTGAAGACATTAAGTGGAGAGACGTATGGATAATGCCATTTAAAAAAAATAAACAATTAAGTTATGGAGTTTTCAATTAAAATATTGCACATAATTTATCCTGTCAAGGGTGTTATTTGAACGTTTCAACTTGGATATGGAAAACTCTTGTGACTTTTGTGGGGGTTTTTTACGGAACAGAAATTCCTTTTTAGCTCAGACCATGCGCCTTCCAACCAACAGGAGTCAAGGGGGAGTCAGATACACCCTCCCCCTTATATACACTTCCTGTTACTGCTGGGTCCTAGTGCTACACCGTTACACTAATGCCAGGGTCAGTAGTGCGAGTTATGGAGGAAGGTTTTCTCAAAGTCCCAATAATATTCATGAACTCAACGACTGATTAGTGGTGCTGTGTCTTGGTCAACTCTTTAATGGGGTGGAGGGCTGTTGAAGACATGACTACAAACAAACTGTGAAAAGGGATATGGCTTTGTTTAAAGCTTTATAGTCATTCTTAGGTTTCAAGGTATCAAGGCAAATACAGCATATTATATGTGGGTTCAATATAGTTCAATATGTTGACAAAATTGACCTTTTTAATCTCGTATGTCCTGAAATATGTAAGGATGCATATGCCATCATGCAGTGATGTGACCGTTTTGATGGGAGGTTCTCAAACTGCATTCATGTAAACAATTTTGACTCATGGTTAATGTAGCAGGGAAGTAGTGTCACAACTTTAATTTCCTTCAGGATCAATAAAGTGAATTAAATATAATGCTCTACATGAACATTGAAATACAATTTCATTCTGTATTTAATGATTTGCCATTCAACATGACAAATTACACATTTTACTTTAGGATTAAGTATTGTGGTTACTGTTAATATAAGGCTTACTCCAACAAAAACATGCAACCAAAAAGGTATGCAAGACTTCAGACAAATCTGAACTGTCCTTTTTCTACAGTTAGTTCCAAATCATTTGGAGGCTGCAAGAAGTGCTAAAGTTATGAGCCTTGTGACATTGCTTTTACACTAATTCTGAGCTCCATTTATTAACAGACAACAACCATGTTTGCATACCAAAGGACCATGGGGTGTAGAACCGCAAAGCTGCCGTTTCTTATACCTGGTAAAACACCTCTTCCAGTAAAGATTAAGCATACAAGGTGGAAGCAGGCCTACGCAATTATACAGTAACATTTGCCATTTTTCTATGGTTTGTCTACGGAAACCCAATTCAATATTGTCCAGAAAGTCAAATCGCGGTGCTTAACACTACCCTGGAAACTCAACTACTGGTCCAATCCAGAGTGAAAAGGTCCTTTAACCAATTGAGCTGTGAATTTAAAATTAAGGACTCATGACAATCAAGCTGGCAGAACTGCATGTCAAACACCCAACAAGTGTAAAACAATGTTTGGATAAGTGTGATCACCAACAAGCCATATACAATTGCATCCAGCAAAAATAAAGTTTGCAAACCAGTAAATCAGTGTAAAGGTGAGAATTTATTAAAAGTTGAAGTCAAGTTGCACAATTACGTCAGTAAGAATTGTTGAGTCACTTGCTACGAGTTCTCGGGAGCAGGTGGAGGGAGTGCATCCCTACTGCGAGACCCAAAGCCAGGAATCCTTCTTTGGTCCTCCACACTAAAAGTGGAAGACTTGGAGGTACCTGCTGTAGCCGGTGTAACACTCGACTGAAGGGAAGCATCGTCCTTGAACATTATGTCATACACTGGCTGGACCATCTGCTTACCCCTCTTTCCTTTAAGTCTGAAAAGGGCAGCGTTAACGCAGAGTGGCCGGGGAAGCTGAAGGGACCCGGGAAACTGAGAGGACCCGGGGGAACCTGGAAGCCCGGGAAACTGAGGGGACTCTGGCTGTTCTGGAAACTGAGGGGAACCTGGGAAAAAAGGGTAAGGAAGGTCTGGTGTCTGGGGGCCAGTGGGTGCAGCTATTGTAGTGGCAGTCATTGGGAATGGTCCAGGGAACTCAGGGTATGGAGTCAGCTCTATTGACTCAGAATCTGAAGACCATGGGGGCCTGGGAAACTGAGGGGACCCGGGGGAACCTGGCAGCCCGGGAAACTGAGGGGACCCAGGGGAACCTGGCAGCCCGGGAAACTGAGGGGACCCTGGCAGCCTGGGAAACTGAGGGTACCCGGGGGACCCCGGCAGCCCTGGAAACTGAGGGGACCCTGGCAGACTGGGAAACTGAGGGGAGCTGGGGGAACCTGGCAGCCCTGGAAATTGAGGGTAGCCAGGGGAACCTGGCAGACCAGGAACCTGAGGGGAGCCGGGGGACCAGGGAAACTGAGGGGACCCGGGGGAACCTGGCAGCCCGGGAAACTGAGGGGACCCAGGGGAACCTGGCAGCCCGGGAAACTGAGGGGACCCGGGGGAACCCGGCAGCCCTGGAAACTGAGGGGACCCTGGCAGACTGGGAAACTGAGGGGAGCTGGGGGAACCTGGCAGCCCTGGAAATTGAGGGTAGCCAGGGGAACCTGGCAGACCAGGAACCTGAGGGGAGCCGGGGGACCAGGGAAACTGAGGGGACCCGGGGGAACCTGGCAGCCCGGGAAACTGAGGGGACCCAGGGGAACCTGGCAGCCCGGGAAACTGAGGGGACCCAGGGGAACCTGGCAGCCCGGGAAACTGAGGGGACCCAGGGGAACCTGGCAGCCCGGGAAACTGAGGGGACCCAGGGGAACCTGGCAGCCCGGGAAACTGAGGGGAGCCGGGGGACCCGGGAAACTGAGGGGAACCTGGCAGCCCGGGAAACTGAGGGGACCCTGGCAGCCCGGGAAACTGAGGGGACCCTGGGAAAGGGGGGTAAGGAAGGTCTGGTGTCTGGGGGCCAGTGGGTGCAGCTATTGTAGTGGCAGTCATTGGGAATGGTCCAGGGAACTCAGGGTATGGAAGAAGCTCTACTGACTCAGAATCTGAAGACCCTGGGGGCCCGGGAAACTGAGGGGAGCCAGGGGACCCGGGAAACTGAGGGGAGCCAGGGGACCCGGGAAACTGAGGGGAGCCAGGGGACCCGGGAAACTGAGGGGAGCCAAGGGAACCTGGCAGCTGTGGAAACTGAGGGTACCCGGGAAACTGAGAGGAGCCAGGGGAACCTGGCAGCTGTGGAAACTGAGGGGACCCTGGCAGACCGGGAAACTGAGGGGAGCTGGGAAACTGAGGAGTGCTGGGGGAACCTGGCAGCCCTGGAAATTGAGGGTAGCCGGGGGAATCTGGCAGCTGTGGAAACTGAGGGGACCCTGGCAGACCGGGAAACTGAGGGGAGCTGGGAAACTGAGGAGAGCTGGGGGAACCTGGCAGCCCTGGAAATTGAGGGTAGCCGGGGGAACCTGGCAGCTGTGGAAACTGAGGGGACCCTGGCAGACCCGGAAACTGAGGGGAGCCGGGGGAACCCGGCAGCCCTGGAAACTGAGGGTAGCCAGGGGAACCTGGCAGACCAGGAACCTGAGGGGAGCCGGGGGACCAGGGAAACTGAGGGGACCCGGGGGACCCTGGCAGCCCGGGAAACTGAGGGGACCCTGGCTGTTCTGGAAATTGAGGGGAGCCTGGGAAAGGGGGGTAAGGAAGATCTGGTGTCTGGGGGCCAGTGGGTGCAGCTATTGTAGTGGCAGTCATTGGGAATGGTCCAGGGAACTCAGGGTATGGAGTCAGCTCTACTGACTCAGAATCTGAAGACCCTGGGGGCCTGGGAAACTGAGGGGAACCGGGGAAACCTGGCAGCCCGGGAAACTGAGGGGACCCAGGGGAACCTGGCAGCCCGGGAAACTGAGGGGACCCTGGCAGACCGGGATACTGAGGGGAGCCGGGGGACCCGGGAAACTGAGGGGAGCCAGGGGAACCTGGCAGCTGTGGAAACTGAGGGGAGCTGGGAAACTGAGGAGAGCTGGGGGAACCAGGCAGCTGTGGAAACTGAGGGGACCCGGGAAACTGAGGGGAGCCGGGGGAACCTGGCAGCTGTGGAAACTGAGGGGACCCGGGAAACTGAGAGGAGCCGGGGGAACCTGGCAGCTGTGGAAACTGAGGGGACCCGGGAAACTGAGAGGAGCCGGGGGAACCTGGCAGCTGTGGAAACTGAGAGGACCCGGGGGAACCTGGCAGCCCGGGAAACTGAGGGGAGCCTGGGAAAGGGGGGTAAGGAAGGTCTGGTGTCTGGGGGCCAGTGGGTGCAGCTATTGTAGTGGCAGTCATTGGGAATGGTCCAGGGAACTCAGGGTATGGAGGAAGCTCTACTGACTCAGAATCTGAATACCCTGGGAGCCCGGGAAACTGAGGGGAACCGGTGGAACCTGGCAGGCCGGGAAACTGAGGGTAGCCGGGGAGCCCGGGTAACTGAGGGGAGCTGGGGGAACCTGGCAGCCCAGGAAACTGAGGGTAAGGCAGAATGTCTGGTGTCAGGGGATCAGTTGTTTTCGGAGCACCAGGTGGAGATATGCAGGATACTGCAAACCGTTGGCCATTCATCAGCAGGACAAGAACATAGACCTCATCCTGTAAACACAAAAGCATTAGTGGAAGACCCAAATATACCGTACACATATTTGTGATCAGAAGTTGGCACTAAACCTCCATCTTGACGCAGGGTTCTTTGTAAGGAGCCCTGATCATCAATCTGCTAGAATGCGATGCCACAGTAAATCCACAAAGTTGTCTAGATGACAGCAGGGGCTCCCATACGTTTGAGACTAAATTTAAGAGTTAACCATTAGTCATTTAGCAAATGGTTGTTGAAATACAGTACATGAACTTTGATTCCAAAAATGAGAGCAACTGCTGAAATGTACCTTTTACAGAGAGTGCATCTGCTTCAATATTACCCATATTCAACACCATGCCTTTTCGGAGACAGGAGACTGACAGGCGAGGAGGTGCAAGAGGACAAGACATTGTCATGGATTCCCCCCACAGCTTTAGATGCAGTACATGATCACCACCCTGTTGGAAGAGTAGGCCACTTCGCAAATTCAACCAAATAAAGAGAGGGGTGTGTTTAGTCTGCCATTCCTTCATTAAGAATTACCTGCTCAGTAACATGGCAGCCTTGGTATGGAGCTACAAAAAGCACATCTCTGCGTGACCTTCTCAAAATGAATCCACACTGAGAAGGCATCCGAGTCACAGGAATGAGAGTCCCATCACCTGCAGAAAGCAGATTCTCAGATCAAACTACTCGCCGTTCTCACCGGAACACCACAGAAATGCATCATTGATCTCACCATTGTCAACCAGAAAATGGGGAGTCTTCCCTCCCTTGACCCGCAAGGTCATAGCATCATCAGCGCACTGCACCGAAGGTCCCATGCGATTTAGTTTAGCGTTCATCAACAGGTGCCGAGCTAAGACAGTAGGGATTAAGTTACTATACTGGAGGAACCGCTAAACACACGTTTGCCAACTTGAGGGATATTGTGTATACTCACAAGCCATGCCTCTGGTTTGGTTAGCCTCCCGACCATCTGAATCAAAGGCAAGAGAGCCGTTTCTAGTTATGACGCCAGTCGGAGTGGACTCTTTCGCGTCACGAAGAAAGTCTCTTTTAAATTTGGTCCCAAATGCCGTCGGATCGGTCTCTTCATTTGTTAACCTAAATGTGCTCCCATCTCTAATACTTCCATAGGAAACTGCTACTAAAGAGGTCAAAGTCCTCAGTACTAAGATGCAAAACTGAGCATTATTCCACGGCACCATGTTGAACAGCCTCTCGATGCCGCCCTACCAACATAATATCAATACACATTTCGCACAGCTTTAAGATGCTCTTTCAAATTGGACGACCAATCCAATTTGAGGTGGGCAAGCCTTCGTTCCAACGCACCTGAAGTGCAGTTGGATCATCGTTAGACGTGAAGTGACTTTGTCAGTGATTGTTGCGAGTACAGGGGTTTGTACACGTGGATCCTCCCAATTGGCAATTTGTTTGGTCAATTTAGTGCTGATGAGCTCATGCCAATCCGACTCGGAAATTGTATAATTATTACTTTCAACATCCAATTATTTCGTTATGTTTGTTTTTGAACTCGCCGTTTGCTTCTGAAATATTTATGATAGCATTTTACAAGATTGAGACCAGCTGCAATACAGTGCACTTACATCTGTAGTGCACTCCGTTGCTGAGTAGTGCTGTCTCAAATGGAACACTTAACCCTTGTGCTGCCTTCGGGTCACATGATCCAAAGGTTCATAACGAACCATCGTTGTGTTTACCCAATTTTACCCAATACAAAAACAAATCAAAATAATTTTCTTTTAACCTTCGCAATGTGGGGGGTCTGAGACAGCCCAACGGTTAAAAGAAAATGCTTCACTTTGTTTTTGTATGCGGTAAAGTTGTCGCAATACGACGGTGGGTCACAATGACTGATAGGTCAGAATGACCCGAAGATAACACAAGGGTTAAGTTAACCACTTGGCGGGAAGTGACGGACGTAAATTTGATTAGGTGTGTTCGACATATATTATACTATATTAGACATTCTCTGATGAAATGAAAAGCTGCTGAAAGGGCTCCTTCTCTTCTTCACTGCATTTTTGACCATTTGCAGTGCGCCATCCGGGTAGTGATGGGCAAATCGAGGCTTTTCGAAACATCAATTCAATTGAAACATTAGAGTCGTGGCCTTTGAAACGCTCGAAACCTTTACTCAACAGCGACATCTGCTGGAAGCTACGAGTATACCATAACTAACAGTGTTGCAGCTAATTCCACATGATCTGAAGGATTCTTGCGGATGAGCGGAATTATTGCCGTCCTGCAATGCAGATGGCATGATATCGAATACGGGAGCGATGGCTTTCATTAAAAAATACAAATAAAACCTGGTATGATTTTTGAACTGTATGAGAAAATAAACTCTGTATAAAGTTGTTACATATTCATATATATATATATTTTTTTTTATTTTTTTATTTTTTATTTACACACAACAGCACACAAACAGACAAATAAACAAACAAACAGGATTTCGCTAATGGCACACAAGTAACTAACGTTCTCTAACTGTCTCTGACGTTCTCTAACTGTCTCAAACTCTCACAAATCTCTCAACCAAGGTCTCAAGCATTCAAAACCTTGGCTTTGCCGCCTCATTTTATACCCCGACACGTCAGTGTCTTTTGCCAAATACGAGACAGGTTTCGTTCAAGATCACGTCACAAAACGTTTCGAAACACTTTGACACGTGACCGGAAGTGTGTTTAAAACCCGTCTCGAAACGTTGTTTCGATGCAGTGAGTGTTGAATGTGTCGGGACAGTATCGACAGCGCAGTACCGAGCGGACCATCACTACATCCGGGTACTTTCAGTGCCCGGAATTCTGCTGGTTTTGTGAGTGTAAGCGCCCTTAGCACTGAAAGTCAGTGCTCGAAGTGCACAAGTGCGTGGTAGTAGACACAGCCTTTGACTTATTGAGGTAGGCCCAGGATGCAGGAAGTTGCAATTATGTAAAGTCTAAAGGCAATGCAAGTTTATTTATATAACACATCTTCCTTTCTGAAAAAAAGAAAAAATCCACTTGATCTTGTTTCATTAAAGGAAAATGTGGTTCTCCAATTGTTGACTTCCTTTATAAATTGGTAAAATGTGTCCATGGGGCTGTTGTCGTTTGGCGAGAGTTAAATCTGGGTTTCATCTGCATAGCTGTCATAAGACATTTTGTTGTGCATGAGTTGAGCCCTGAGCGACCCCAAATTGCTGTCCACTCACATTCTGAGCCAACGGTATTTCTTTTATAATCTTTTTAATAGTATTGTGTGATCCACTGTGACGAAAGCAGCATTGAGGTCAAGCACACCGACTGATGCACTGAAATCCCAGACCTAGTACAGAAGCAAAATCCAAATTGAGCGGAAGTACGTAGGAGGGCAGAGCCAGGCTAGGATTTTAGTGCATCACTCGGTTTTCAGTAACACATTTGTTGTAGGTCCAATCAGCGAACAGAGGGAGTGGCTGAGAACGATGACGTTGATGTCGTGCACTAGTTTGAGTTGTAGTTCAGTAATGGCGGCGGAGAACATTTAGTCATTTAGTCAGAAATATGCGAGCGAAGCTATTCTGCGGTTGTGGCAACGCTGCCGAATATACATAAGTTAAAGCCGGAGCAAGAACAATCCTTGCTGAGTTTTGTTGGTGGTCATGATGTTGTGGCTACGGCAGCTAGCTCCGTGGTGAAGGAGTTGGCTAAGGCGAACGCTAGCGATTGGTTATGGCAGATCAGAGTGGCTCTGGGCAGATCCAATAGTTTTAAACTTCAACAGAGTACCCGCCTTCAAGGAAGTTAACGCTTGTCAATGGAGCGATCACAGACCCTCTGTACAAATTAAATGTAAGAGGGTCTGGTTAGGACCAGACTAACTTACCATAGCTTACTGTCAACTTTATATTCAAACGAAAGGCCACGAAATTCACGCTGCCTTCAATTTAATATCAGAGTAGAAATGTGGCCTGTGTTTTATATGTTCACCCTACAGAACCAAACGCCTATTAATGGATATAACGTGATCCAACAAGACTTGATAATAATGTAAGAAATAAAAGCTTGAGAAGTGTGTCTAAAATATATTTTATTGAACATTTGCCTTTGAAAGGGGCATATTAACAGAATTATATACAAGACGTTGCCATCAGATATAAGTGGGGGTGAAACATAGAGTCACTGAGGACCTTCACTGTCCCACAAAAGCAGTCTGGCTTGATGACACGATAAAAAAAAGAATAATGGGTGTGTTTAACAAAAGCTTCTGAAGGCAAGACTAATATTATTAAAATATATATAATTTCCTATTGTGGTTATCAGTTTTAAGTTTAAGTATTAATCTTCTTCTTTGCTCCAGATAGACATGTCAACAATCTATGCTCACGCTTAAGATAATATAATATTTGCCATCATTGCAAATCAAATCTGTTTTAAAATAACGGGAATAAACTATATTAACAACATTTTATGTATGTGTGACAACCATTTGCTAAACTTGCTACAACAGGGCAGGCAACTCAAGCCATTTCTCCCTGTGCTCATTCAATATAAGTCTATGGCTCATTCAGCTCCAGGTAAATCGGTAATCGGCCAATGTGAACTTTTGTGCTCGTGCCCTGTTTTTATCCCCGAGCACATTTGCAGGCAACTTTTATTGACGTAAGCAAATAAATGGGGTGCTAGTTTACCCATTTCGGATTGGTTTCAAACTTAGCAAAAATCAGGAGAAATTCTTCTATGAAAAAGCTAGTAGTAAGAGCCAGGTTCGAGAATCAAAAAAAATTATTGGGGGAGATAGTTTTGTAAATGTTGACTGGAGTTAATAGAATAAAAACGACCGGAAGAGCCAGATGTCTAACAAGAAATGCAATACCACCTACATCCACCGGGCCGTTGCTTCAAGCCGAGGGGCGAGGGGTGGGGGTCTGGGTAGCCTACACAGGCTAAGCCAAACAGCTGTTTGGCCCTAGCCCACGCTAAATAAAAGAAAGGTAGCCCACAAAACAATAGTGACCATCTTCTTGTGAAACCCAGATGTAACAGAAAGAACAGAGGCCAAACCTGGTCTTAACTTCGAATTCTCCATCCCCCCTCCCCAAACCCCCTCCATGCCCCTTCGCCAACCACCAGGCTACCCGGCATCCGAACATTCCGGGCATTCCCGTGATTGGCAGACAGCAGGTTGATTGGCATGTCGGACCCCGCGAACACTGGGTACTGGTAAACAACCAACTAACAGCCTAACTAACATAGGCTATAACACACGTCTTTCTGTGTGGGTCGCTACACTATTTTTGTACTTTAATTGCTAAGATTCCTCGATGAGATGCCTTATCAATCTATTAACGTTACAAAAGATTAACACTCTGCAGTCAGATAGCAACCCTGTTTGCAATTGTATAATTAGGGAGGGAGTCAGGCTATTAATCAGACGGTTGTTGGTTCGATTCCCGGCTGTGCAAAAATGATGTTGTGTCCTTGGGCAATGCACTTCACCCTACTTTCCTCGGGGAGAATGTCCCTGTACTTACTGTAAGTCGCTCTGGATAAGAGCGTCTGCTAAATGACTAAATGTAATGTAATGTACAATACCTGTTTGTTTTTCAGAGTAGGGCTAGCCATGATTTAGTAACTTAAAGGCTCGTAGTTGATTGAAGATAATAATGGGGATATGTTTAAGATTGAGATTGGACTCAAATGTGGGTAATTGGATATGCAGGCATTCATGTTATTTTTGCTTAGGGTTCACTTCAAACATTAAAAGAAAGGGTGAGGTAGCAGACTTCTTCAAAAAGCTGAGCAAACAGGATCAGGTGGAAATAGACCCCAGTCCTTGCACCACCCCAAGACCTCAGAGCAGCTCCCTACCGGAGGCTACAGGCACCAGGTCAGAGCATACTAGGCAGTCAGTCACATGCCAAGTTTAGCTTGTGTTTGTAGGCCACACATGTAAGCCTACACAACAGGTTTTTTCCGATTAAGCCTCACTTTAAAATGTTGGTTGTTGATTCATGAGTGTTCTTGTTTTGATGGCTGTGGCATTTATTGTGTGAGTATACACTAATAGTTTTGTTTTAATGTACAAGATTCATCAAAGGATCTAACCTCTAACCTGGTTAGACCCAGATTATATATTCATGTAAACAGAGTGACCAATGTCTCTCCAGTTTGTGAGTACAGTATAGTGTGTGTAAGAAATAAATTAGTTGCAATTCAGATGTAGAGAAACAGTCTATTCATAGTAAATGTAGAATTTGATTAAAGTAACCCTAGTGGACCATACTAGGCCACACTGAAGAACTCCGGCTTAAGTACATTCTAATTTCTATTTCTCATCAGCAATCATATGAATACTTTACACTGCTTAGATGCCAGGCTAAGGTTACACACACATTTTCAGTATTGGTCTGTGGACCCCCTGAAGTGGCCCTGGCCACCCCTTGGCCACCCCAGATATAAAAGTCTGGTTACGCCACTGCTAATGATTCGAAATGATTCAAAATGAACGAATCGTTCACGAACCACACATCAGTAGTAGGTGTAAGTGAACTGTTTCCTCTAAAGTTCTGTAGTCAATGGGACTGTAAGCTAACAGGAAAGCTGTATTCGTGCTTGTTGGCTGTACACTCTAAATTTTGAAACTGAACTGCAGAAAAAATTATCCAGGGAGGATTGTGCTTGCCTGATATTATTTGAACCTTTAACGGTAGGCTACACGTTGCTTTGCTTCAACCAGAAACATGCTGTACTTTGTGACGGACACGTGATTGTAACTTGGCCACTCAGCACTTCCTGTTTTGACAGTGAACAACAGTGGACAGATTCGTGGAGAGGTACGCTAGGCTTTGTTAGTCTTGGACTGTAAGTTTTCAAGTTCAGTGATGTCCAGTTAGTTTTCTAGGCACTAAAGGACTACCATTCTTAAAACTAATTGCAATCAGTCTGCCACATCCGCATGTTGACTAAGATAGCAGCATTTAAAGCTAGTAGTGGTGCTAGCACTATCAAGCTAACGCATCATGTTAGCGAAGCTACTGATTGTAGCTTGCAAACTGCTGCTGATGGTGATGCATCGGTCATTGTTTGGGAGATGATTTAATGGCTCGTTTTGTCGTTTGCCTGCAGCTATCTTCTTTAGTTTACGTTTATATGAATACAAGTTAACGTAGAAATATATAGTAAATGTACTTTACTGATAAGTTATTTACGACAATACTTGTGGGGAATGTGTACAGTGTTACAAGTCATTACTATCTGGTTGATACTGTAAAGTACCGTCAGAGCTAAAACGGGAAAAGTGTCATGAATGACATCTGGCTCAAACATTCATTGTCATGTTGGATGATTTCTGTTAGACAGGTGCTTAGCTAACTTCAGTAACGACCAGAAAAACTGTTATCCTCTGTGTGGTCGTGTACTACATAGTGTGTGTGTGTGTGTGTAAGCTCCTTTTGTGAATCCATGTTCCTAGTTCCAGGCCATTGTTGATCTCTCTTTCATTATTGGAGGCCTTGCTAGTCTGTGCCAGCTGTCCAGTTTTTCACCAGAGGTCTGTTGAGGTTAGTTTATCAATGGCTGAAAGTCATACATGCACCTCCTTCTCTCTAGCAGGCTGAAGGTCACAGATGAACTAACTGGCAGGGGACACTACCACTGACCACCCAACCGCTGAACAAGGTCAATACGGCAACAAGAGGAAGTGTGGTATCTCGGTCTGTCACGTTTTGATACAGGGTTGAGGATTCAGGTAGGCAGCATTGCTACTCTCATACATGTTGATGTTAAAGTGACGTTTGTATTTTAATGTAGTATTAAGTTGGTTGTCAAATTAAAAGCAATGTAACTATGTTAATCACTGACTGATCAGGTCTTCACACAAAAGACAGAGAGATGCAGTTAAAGGGGATTGGCCAGGCCTAGTACATTTCAATTGGTCTTTTGTTGGGGGGGATAATTAGTTTTTCTTAGTTATTCTGTACATTATTACTGACATTCTTTCCTTATTGTTTAGTATAATATAAGTCCACCACATAATCAAAAGACATGCACAATAATATATAATAGCCTTGCATGGCAGTCGTCCACGATGTCCAATGCTACCATACCAAAATACTTTGGGCAGATTGAGGCGCAGGGTGACAGACGAACGAGTAACGTCATCGGTGATGATGGAGAAGACAGTGACTGTGTCCAATGGAGCAGGGATGGTGTATGCTGAGAAGGAACCAGACAACACTCTCAGGTAATCAGCCCAGGACATCCCTGTAAGATCCCTCCATCCCTGTATCCACCAGAAGCCTTGTTTCTGAAAACTGCGGGAGCTCTGTGGAAATGAGTCGTACTCTCAAGGTCTGACTATGTTTGAAAATGTGTGTGTGACAACGATGGGTTGTTGTATCTTCCAATTCTATTACCAGAACTGTATTTCTGTATAGAAGGTGGTGACATGACAGGGTACATACAGTAAACCCCTGGTTATCTGTGTGGTATCAGTGTGTGCGTTTCTTCTCTGCCCTCGCCCTCACAGCCCTGAGGACCTGTCGGAGCTGCTGGCAGCGGGGACCAAGGAGGTGCATGAGAAGGCTGAGAGCACCCAGTTTGTCAAAGACTTTCTCAGGGGACGGATCCGCAAAGAGCTCTTCAAGGTCAGCCCGGAGAAAGAGAGGAACAAAGCCTCCATTTAGAGAATCAGTACCTCTTGTCTCAGTTCCTGCCTGACAAAACACGGAACAACACAGAATGTATATTTACAATCACATTGATGTAGTGTAGTAATGTATGTATTCATTTAGCGGACGCTTTTGTATCTAAAATGACATACAGAAGGGGGATTGAAACTTTTGACCTCTTGATCTGCAGTCAGATGCTTTAACCACTATACCTAGCCCTGTAACTTTGTCAATTATGTCATTGTCATTGATTGTTTATTTATGCTGTCATGACTGCAGATGTGTATTATAACGAGATTTCTTTTTTTGAAAACAGAATCTGAACCATTGCATACTGTGCTACCTCTTGTTCCCCCAGCTGGGTGCCGTGGCTCTCTACTTCACCTACTCTGCCATGGAGGATGAGATTGAGAGGAACAAGGACCACCCCCACTTTGCCCCACTCTACTTTCCCAACGAGCTGCACCGCCGTGAGGCCCTGGCGAGGGACCTGGAGTACTTCTACGGAGCCGACTGGCAGGACCAGGTCAGCTGCTCCTCGGCCACCCAGCACTACGTGGACCGCATCCACCAGGTGGGACGCGAGGACCCTGTCCTGCTGGTGGCCCACGCCTACACCCGCTACATGGGGGACCTGTCCGGGGGGCAGGTGCTGAAGAAGGTGGCCCAGCGGGCCATGAAGCTGCCGCCCACAGGGGAGGGCCTTGACTTCTACACGTTCGACGCCATCCACAGCGCCAAAGCGTTCAAGCAGCTGTACCGCAGCCGGATGAACGAGCTGGAGCTGGACAGGGATACCAAGGATAGGCTGGTGGTCGAGGCCAACCTGGCCTTCCAGTTCAACATGGAGGTGAGGAAGTAGTTCTTTTCAGTTCACAATATATCTCAATGTGTTTGATATTGGATGTATTGCAATACATCACAAAATGAATGCAATTGCGATGATAATTTCACATTGTGACCCGAGTTTGTTTATACATATCTGTGGCATCAGGTCCATGCTAACACCCAGGCCTTCTAAACATGTGGGGGGAAGTTCATTTCTACATGGTGATCGCAAGTGCACCTGTGGGATTTCTGTTAATTTTCTATGGCTTTGTGGTTAAGAGCATTAGCCCTTTCACATCGGTTTCACAAAGGAAGATGTGCAGCTCTCTAAACCCTCTCATTTAATTTATCTCCTCAGCTAAATAGCTAGCCTCTATCTCCGTCCCCTAGAATAAAGCTTGGAACCCGGTGAGATTTTAGAACTACAGATGGCTGGACAAAGCTCATCACCGTAACCCTCGGGAACAGATACAGACGAGGATAGAAAGATATAACTGAAGGGTTGTCGTAGAATTTTCAATTATAACACGATGAAGTCTAATTCATCGTGTTCATCAGGTCAGGCCACATTCTAAATGTCTCTTTTATTACACTCTACCAACCCACAGTGTGTTTTTATCAAATTAACATATTATGATTAAACGGGTCATGAGTTTTACTCATATTGCCTACTCAGTAGCAGTGTAATTGCCTCTGCTTTTTATCTGTTTTCCAAACTGGTAGAGAGCTGAGATTGCTGCAGCAGGGGTTCTGTGAGATGTGTTTGGATGAGTGGTGAAGTGCATGTTTTGGTCTTGTGTGTGTGTGTGTTCAGGTGTTTAACGAGCTGGAGGAGATCGGGAAGACCATCCAGGAGGAGGTGCTGGATGCAGGCATGCCTGTCCACGGAGCCACGGATGGAGACATCAACAAGTGCCCATATTATGCAGCCAAGACGGGTAGGTTCTCCTTTCTAATGAGCTCCAGGGAAAACGGCTTCTCAGCCAGTGTAAAGAAGGATTTAGTCATTTAATGGTACCACCTGTGCCACAGTACATTAGACCTGTGTATGAAGTCGGTAGAGATGTAAATGTCCATTATATTTGTCCCTCCACAAGTAGAAGGAATCCATGCACATACAATACTAGTTGTCTTTCTCTCCCTATCTCAGCGGCCAGCGGTGGGTCAGCCTATGCCTGTCAGCTGGCCATGGCCGTGCTCCGACACCCTACCGGTCAAGTCCTGTTCGCTGCCTGGGTCGCCGCCCTGGCCGGATTGGCTGCATGGTACCTCATGTGATCTATCCATCGTCCAATCACTGTCCGGCAGGGAAACGGGAAGGAGAAGGAGAGAGAAAAGTAGCCGTAAGAGGCAATGAAAAATGGGCAGTTCCGTAATTGCTTGGATGAGAAGTCCGTCCATTCCCAGTGCTTGTAACTTTTCCTCCTCTCACTCTCTTGCTCTACCTCCCTCTTACCCTTCCGTGCCTGTTGTGGCTGGGCATATCTCAAGTCCTTTTGTAGATCACTTTCATAGCTTTATACCTACACCATTATGAAAGCTCTAAGAAGAACGGGTGAGTTGGTCCTTTTGAGAGAAACGTAGGTGTGCATTTAAAAAAAAATATATATATATCGTTTTGGTTATGAGGACGTTGGTTATGAAGTGGGACGTATTTCTATTTCATGAAATAGTGTCTGGCTTTGATATTAGTCAATTTTGTGCAGTTGAGTATAAAATGAAGCATAAACTTATTTGGAATATTTCAGAGCAACAATGTGCTTTGGCAACACAGAACAAGCTATGCATATATATTGCATGAGTAGGCTAGTTGAGTTAAAACTGCAGGGCAGAAAACCCTGTTAAAAGTTGAACATTAATATAACCTGGTTTTATATTGACTAATTTGTGTTGAATGGTTGCTGAGCACAAGATGTGATGTCTGGCGGACTTGAGAATGGTTCCTAACGGTTGTTAATGGATGTCCAAGGGGTACATGTGCAGACTTGAAAATCCTGAGCCATACACTTTCCCAAAGGACAATACTGTAGTGGGTTAACCTTTTATCACCTGCTCCTTCCTTCCTTCTGTACCCCTAATGCTCTATGATGATACCATAATAGCTTGAACTACCTGTACACATGTATGAGGTGCCTGGCAGGATGGGCTGACATCCAGATCAGAAAGCTGTCATCTGTCATTCTAGATATTTAGTTGGGTTAGAAACGGTAGTGTACTGTATATGTGTTGCTAATATGTAGTTTGAGTGGAAATGTAGTAGAAAAATAACCACCTCCTTAATGTAAGTGAGAAATACTTCAAGCCTCATGATGAATAGCTGGAAGTTACTGCAATTTTCATTTCTGAAGTGTATAATAGTTCTTGAATTGTTTCTTGGAATGTTTATTTTCAGCTGTTACAGTCACATATACCCTAAATTAAATTTTTTGTAGACTGAATTAAACTTTTGGGGGGTAAAGGAGAGCTGATGGTAGGGAAACTGAAACATCCGTCCGCGGAAGGCCCAAAAAAGTGTGTCCCCAGCACGGAGGCATTTGTTTTAGTGACTTTTCTACCGGCGGCGGCAGACCAGTGGAAGAGCGAGCCCTGAGCCACTGTAGGGTTTCAGACCCGGGCTCCAGAGCAGGTCGGTTCAGGTCACGCCACACAGGTGATACAAGACACCTCACCTTATGTTTCTCAGTTTATGCAGTATCTATCCATGGTACGTATAGCATATGCACTGCCTTTGACATTGCTATGATGGATGGCCAAACACATGTGTGAGTGGTATGAAGTGATGGGAACCATGGTTTTTATATTCCGTTTTTAGAAGTAGCATGAGGGTACACTAACTGGCAGGAGCGAACGGTTGTTGATTGTCATCATAAATAAAATGCACGTTCCCCAAATTGTTTCTACATTACAGGTTTGTCTTACCCAACCTATTTTTTCTGCTGAAAGGCCTCAATATGCAGTAAATACCAAAGGACACACTTGCAGGCATTTATCTCAGTCTCAGTTTTGAAGTGGTGAGTGTGGGTCTTCAGCTTTACAGTCCTTCAGAGATCTCATTCACAGACTAATTGAAGGCTGTGTCAACTTCCTTGATACCCTCTCATCTATGAAGGTGAAATAGTGCTCATTCATGTATCAAAGATGAAGTGTTTTTGGACCAATGCCACCGTAGTGTTAATCTGGAACGACAGTCTTCGGTTTAGGATAAGAAAGGGGAGTGTGAGACTAATGCAAGGCTTGTCATATTCTAATAACTCAAAGTGATGTCAGGAATACACCAAAAGGCAGTAGGCCACAACTGATGTGACAGCTCCTTGAAAAGCCTTTTTCCTTGCGCGCACACACTTTTGCTGGTGGCACACTGTATCTTTAAGTGGTAGGAAATAATAACCCTACTTGATTTATTAGAATTATTGTCTTGCTTAATTCCCTGCCTTTCAAATGCTCTCCGCAAAACACCGGACAGCACTGTCTACGGCTGGTGGGTATTGGTCAAGAATGGTGTTTGGTTGTCCCCCCATTTTCTTTTCTTAATGCCAGCACAACATGATGCATTTTTGTAACCATCGGGACATAACTGAATCGAATGCAGTATTGTGGCTATTTTGAGACTAAAACCTCAGGAGAGTGGGTGAGTGTTTGAGAATTCGACTTAATGGATCCCCTTTGACCTCAGTAAGCAGAGTGTCTCACTGGGTCACATTGGGGACAAACACAGGTCCTGTATGGCATTTTACTGCGAGCGGTCATTAACCAATTTTCATAAATGTAACTTGTTAGCTTTATTGTTGACTGACATGACAAGTGTAAAATGGTTTGTGAGTAGAGCAGCAGGTCGCAGTATTAGGCTACATTGTATTGACTGTAATTAAATAAAATACAGATTTTCTGGAATCAATACTTTTGGTGTGTGATTTTATATTTGAGAAGCCATGGGAAACTCATGAAAGCCCATGGAATGAGTCATAAATGGAACATTGAAAACCATGGAACTATGTAATGTAACTAATATTGGGAATAAAGTGCATTAGATAGACAGTTTCCTTTATTAATCCCCAGAGGGAAATTACATCTAATCATAGAAGCCAAATACATAAAATTAAAGAAGATAACGAGCAAGTGATTTTGAATAGTAAATAAATAGAAAGATGAGTCCCAGTTTAAAATCAGGCCAGAGGCCTGGTGGGTGATCCATCAACGTAGATTAAGGAAAAGCCAGGTTTATTTCAACAAGTCTCGCTTACTTTAGCGAGAGTTCTGTTCCAATAAGGTGGCTTATTATTGTTCTAGCTAAGTAGCCAAGGTAACTTATACTTCTGAACTAGCCTGCTCCATGTCAGGCTAAAAGTTTAGCTAAATTAAGATGTGTTGCAAACAATTTCAAACAGGCGTTAACAGAATGTCAAAAAACATTTCAGTCGAGTGAATTCCAGCAAATCATTTTTGTTCCGTCCGTGTTCGGAAACATAAGTGCAGACTTTTTTTCTCACAATATGACCCAGCATTAATTACTTTACGTGTTTACTTCATCTCCAAAGAATGTATTAATTTAAATGAACAAGTTAACAAATAATGTCACTTTCACTGTTTTCAAAACTAAACAAGCAGTGCGTCTTGACAAGTTTTGTCAACTATGACGTATCCTCTCTTCAAACCTGTGGATGAAGGTGCTCAGATTATACAAAGAGTGTTTATCCCACCAGCCCTAAGGGTCTTCACCAGTATCTGTGGAAGAGGTATAGGTTCAGCAGGCCCAGCATAGTTTATCTAGATAGATTTTATTGTCATTCTTTTAAAAAATTATAAAGAAAAATACTTTAGAAACTCTTAAGGATGACAATGAACACATGAGAGCAGCCTACCGTCCTTAGTAGAAAAGAGAGTAGTACACTATAATAGTAGAAAGGAGGATAGTAGACTGCAGTCTATGTAGGTAGGCCTAGACCAGTGGTTCCCAACCTTTTTTCAGTCATGGCACCCTTAGAAAATAATCTAAAGTTTGTGGCACCCTGAGCTGAGCGTGCCCACTAAGTCAGTCGACTCATCCAGCTGCAAGGAAAATTCGTTGAAGGACTTTTACACGGCACCCCTACTCTCGTCAGACGGCACCCCGGTTGAGAAACACTGGCCTAGACTATGTAGTATGCTGGAATCACACATAAGAAAGCAAACTCACTGTAGCCAAGCTTTGACCACTGTTCAGTCTGTCTGCATCTCTGTGTGTCTTTGCATGTGGGACATTCTTGAACAGGGTTGGTGACTTAGAAAGGTTTAGCAAAGGCAACTATGCCAGGAAATAAGAAGGGTATACCTTGCTCCAAAGAGGTACCTGAATATGTTAA
This sequence comes from Osmerus mordax, assembly GCF_038355195.1. Lineage (NCBI taxonomy): Eukaryota > Metazoa > Chordata > Actinopteri > Osmeriformes > Osmeridae > Osmerus > Osmerus mordax. Next base: position 4,855,927 of record NC_090052.1, on the reverse strand, counting down.
TCAGTTTTCCAGGTCGTCTTGAAACAAAGAATCAATGAGACTTTTTATTAAATTGCAGAAAGTATTTTCATTGTTTTAAGTAGCCTATACGTTGACAAGCCTCTGTATTACTTCATCCTGTCCTTCTGGCTTCCCCGATGTTATAGGTGCAATATACTGTCCCCATGGGTGTATCCAGGCCCACTGGAAGACTCTGGGGGTGACTGCCTGGTGCCCCCAGGGTTGAAAAAGCGTTTCTAAAATGCCCTCTAGAGTGGCAAAAATGAGACAACGTGCCCTACTGCCTGCCATTCACATTGGGAGATATGCTTGAGGGCCCAGGATGCCCCTTAACACAATAAATGATAGTCTTAATGAGTGCCTTTACAGCAGAGAAAACGTGATGCAGTACCCTATAAGGTGCCCTTACAACTGTCTAAATTTGACAGTTCCCATGCTGTTATGAAGTTTATGCTGCTATATGACAGTGTCCCAAATGGTGCCCTTTCCAAAGGAGAACATGAGATGCTGTGCCCAACAGTCTCCCCTACAATGTGCCCACTATGACATGCTTTCCCAAGGTGAGGCCGTGACGACACTTGGAGTGTCGTCCCATTCCCATTGTTACACTGGTGAGGCACCATGTCGTGCAGTAGCAGCCCTTAAAACATTTCCGCCCCTGCCCTTCAAACAGCCAGTCTGCTACTGTCCAAGCCCCATCTGGACCTGTGGAGGCAGACTGTGTTGTCAATTTTAATTGGAAATCTTTCCATATTGTATTGAATTTATACATAACCTACATCCAAATACAATTTTCAATTGTTGCCACGTTCTTTTTTGGCTATTCTCAACCTCCTGTTGAGAATATCGGTCAGTGATTCCTGTCAGGACGGTTTCAGACAGCTCATCAAATACTGCAAATTATCAGTAGGCCTAAATGCATTAGTTATATTATGTAAATTTGGTAGGCCCACAATTTACGCATTTAAACGATCGTTAAGTTTTGACAAGTTGTCTCCCTCGCCGTGTTAATTGCGGCAATGTTGCCCTTTTTGGGGATAACTCCAAAACACTCCAAAAATTAATTCACGCTGCTGAAAATAACACCATTCTGTTGGTTTACGCTTTGCTATTTGAGACAACTCATCTTTTCGACGATCGCCTGATCTGGGCTGCTTCTGTTCTCCATGTGCACAATCTAAGTTTATTGAGGTCTAGCTTGAATTAGCGTTGCATGTTAGTGAAACGGCTTGGGGTTGACGTTTACTTAAGCGTGGCTTTTTCGTGTAAGCACGGCTTTCGCGACGTTGATGGAACACCCCCAGGGTTGAATAAGTCTGTTTCTAAAGGTGGTCTTAAGCGTGGCTATGTTGTGTAGGAAGTGGGAAGCGTTATCCAGGATCACCAGAAATTTGGTGATCGTTCTGTCCTGCGTTAACCTAAGTAAACCAAGTTTACTTAGGCTACTCAAGAATAACATGTTTACAGCTATAAACTATGTGAAAGTTGCATTGATAAGACCTCTTTCTCAAGATTTGTAAGTGCTAGTAATGTTTTTTTTGACGGTCTCGTTTTTCAACATGGGGAGAAACCATGCAGTTTGTTGTGGTAAAAATATCCGTCCAGCAGAGGGCGGTCGAATAGTGGATGAACCTGCTTCAAAACAACGCTGGCACGTGGCATCATCTTTTTAATATACGATAAGTTTAGCATATTGTGCGACTTTGGTACAATAACAATTGTCAAAAATCTCATGTATAACCACTGACATTTTCTTGTCATGTCAGGCTTAATGTTTATTGGATTGGTTATTTAGAATAAGGAATGTGTCTATTTAAAAAAACGCTTGTAGATTAAAATCAATATTTGAGTCTAGGTCCAGGTTGTTCGTCATGGTGTCATTTGCATTTTTTTTGTAATGTAACGGTAGCCTACCAAAAGCAGAGCAGGTGTATTTGCTCAAAGTACTTCTCAGATTAAGGAAAAGTGGATGAAAAGTTTTTTTTTGGTCAGATGATGTTGTAAGAGTCTTCTGATGAAGATAAAGAAGGATTAATTCAAAAAATATGTTTTTGTAAGTTTTTAGGGAAACGTTGTTTTAATGCAACGTTGGGCCTAGTTGGGAGCAGAACTTCAGCATTTGCTCTCAAACTGTCAGAACAAATACACAAAACAACTAATGGTTAATTTGGAGTGTGGATTGCTTACATAGCACTATAACAGTACATTTCATTAATAATAATCACCCAACAGTCATATTGTGATGAATCAGAATTTATGAAAAAAAATAAAAACTGGATACATATTATAAAAACAGAATGAAAACTTCAAAGACCCCGTGGTTCATTGTTCACGTGCAATGGTAGTCCCAAAAGCAGTTCCTTTCCTCTGAAAAGCAGACACGGAGATTGCACTTTCTGCAGAGCTTATTAAAATATCCTTTTATGAAGTGTCTGCAGCGTCCTCTCGTTGTCTTCACTGGAAATGTGCGACCATGTCCCTGCGCACATCCGTTGGTGGTTCACATGCCCTCTTGGCTGGGACCCCATTTGGTGGACCCCCATTACCTGAGGATGGTCTCTTCTGAGCAGTCACAAGTCTCTGAGGTGTCACAGTTATCGATGTCAAAGGGCTCCCACTGGCTGAAGATGGCCACCCTCTCCTTGGTGTGTTGACAGCTGTGTTTGTCAGGATGAGAGAGGAAGCTAGTTGCGCCTGAAACAGTCTCCTGTTCAACATATAATATTGGAATATTGAGAGCCTTGCAGTCCCGTTTGTAGAGGAGACAGGCGTTGATCACAGCAATGATAATAGTATGCCAGAAGATCAGCGGTGCAATTTTATGAGGACCTTGTATTTGGCTCCAAATGAGTCCAGCAAATCCACACCGCCCATGTATTTGTTGTATGCACCCACAATAAACTAAATGTAAATGTAAATGCATACTGAAGTAAACTCTCCTTGCTGGTGTCATTCTGAAATGGAAATAATAGTTAGAGTATGTTCAAGTATACCTAATTCCAATGCAAATGAATCTTATTCATGCAATACATTCCACTGAAGGCACACAATACTGTCTGGCTAGCCTAATGTGCTCTCTACTTAACATTCTAAAAGGAAGATACAACCCCCCAGACCTCTTACATCCCCATATTGCAGAACATTCACACCTGTCCCTGAACAAGGCACCATACATGCAACCCCCACATACCAAAACATTTACACTTGTCCCTGAACAACCATCCTCCAAAGCATTCCACAAACAGTATCTGCCTTGTGCAACAAGCAGCTATTTGGGCAAACAAGCAAAGTACAGATTTAAAAAAACAGTTGACTATATTTCACTTCTAACAGAAATAACATTGATTTAGAAATCTTCAAATCTGGTCTAAACTAAAAATTATAACAAATAACCCATTTTTAAAGTGTGAATCATCAAATACATTATATTTCTGTAAGTATTTATCTTGTATCTGAACATTCGAGAAGTGTAATGTCTCCATGTAGAGTGCAAGGTGCAATTGCTATTTTAGGTACCATTTTGACCCAACGTTGTAAAATTACAACAAAGACAAAACAAGCTGAAAATCAAATGTGATGCATGAATTCCACAATAACTTAGTATTTACATGAACTACATATTCTAACAACCACCCCAAAAAATATTTCATGGAATTTACTTACTTTAATGTTGATATATCCAGTCCAATGAAACAAGGAGATTCTGTACATTGTAACATGCGTCTGTATTTATTTTGCAACATCTCATTGATACATTATGTATTCTGTCCAGTTTTAACTTCCTATATATTCAGTAACATCGTCCCCCCCCGGGGGGATGTTTACCCCTGCTGCCCCCCCCCCCCCCCAAACCCGCATTTTCGGAACGACAATGGATGTGAACACACACGCACTACCTTCCTTATGCCAGCAGAGGGCACCAGACACAAATGTCGGAAAATGCCGCCCCTCTCTTCATGCCGCATGACACCCGAGTGCCGCCCGATTCGCTCGTGCCTAGAACCTATACTGGCCCCACCTCTCAAGAGCGCCCGCTCCCAACCCAAGCTCTTCTCCTGTCTGGCCCCCCAATGGTGGAATCATCTCCCCTCCTCCATGAAAAAGCTAAAGACGCACTTGTTCCAGGGATACACCAGCACTTAAAAATGATTTGTTGGATCACATGATAGCTTATTTCCTCTAGGAACACAATGACGATTATTGAGGGAATTTCTGATCTTGTTGGTTAGTTGTAACTGATTTAACTATTTGTACTCGCTGTGAATTATATTATTGTTGCTTGCTTTCCTCCAGGTACACTTTAGCACTTTCGAGGATCATGTTGTTTAATTATAATCTGTCTAACTACATGCTCTTCTGGTTCTACCCGTTGGCACTTATTTGCTTTTCACAATGTATGCTTCAAGTTTTTGGCTACCCGCAATGTTTGAGGCTATCTCGTTGTTTATGATCATTGACCTATGCACTTTTTGTAAAGCTCTCTCTGAAGTCGCTTTGGATAAAAGTGCTAAATGAATAAATGTAAATATAAGGACAGAACAGAGGGTTTGACAAGTGTGATGACTGTATTCCTTCACAGATTCCATGAGCTTGGACATGGAGTTGGACCAGTCAGTGGCGATTTTAGACTCTTTTTAGGGGTGCTCAAGCACACGTAAATTTCATCTCAGTACCCATCACTCACGCACGTACACGCACGTGCACGCACGTAAGCCCCGTGTACGTGCTATTTGTGTGTGGATTGCAAAAGAATGTCTAAAAATTATGTCATTGGAAGAAGGATTGGACGCGTGTATTGGGCGTTCCACAAATGCAGATTCAACACTTCACACAAAGAATTGTAGATTTACAAGTGACAGACCATGACAAAATGCACACACGAAATGTTAAGTATTTTAAGAAATTACAAACTATACATTAACAAATAGACATCTATGTGTACAAATCATAGCACATTTATGTAAATGCCAAAGTACAAATCACAATTAAGAATTTTGTTTTTGTGGATCGCAAAACACATTTGTAAATTGTGGAACATTTGTGGATCATCGTACTTGCATTTACGAATAATTTTGAGACATATCTCTCTCCATAGTTTTTCCGCCATTTTGAATTTTCTGAAAAAACTGAATTTTTTCTTCAAATTCTTTTTACCGCCAATTTCTTTCACAATTACATTACACAGTGCTTGAAAGACAGTACAGTGCACATGTGTTTACAAACATCTACCATAGCCTGTCAGTCTCCCCAGCCAGTAAATTATCCAGGAAGGTTTCAGGCCTGCGGCCTACTACTACGGTCTACGTTAACATAAACTCCAAGCTCCAAACATCGGGTTACTCAAACCATAACCAGTCGGGAGGAGGACAAGATGTAACAACAAGTTAGCAGTACTTAATGTGTCTAAAATAATCAAATAAGCTCCGGAAAATGCGTGTTAAACCCGAAACCTCCAAAACCCACATTTTCCTCCTAGGATGTTGCTCCGATTTTCACGAAAAACTAAACATATCATCTTCAGAGCATGCTGACAAACTTATGTAATTCAAAATGATTTGTTGAATCGTTCTCGAATAACGCGCATATGAAAAGCATGCCAAAGTGGACATGAGGCTATATCTATGTCTATGCAACGGTTTACTGTATGCAAACAAAACTTGATACGTGTCACAAGCATGACATCAGGATACCTGCACAGTTTCGGCACAGTGCCACCTACTGGTCAGGAAATACGTTTTTGTTCATAACTTCTGAACAGTTTGACCAAAAATCAAGAGAGTGGTCTTTTCTGATTCTATGTGGCATACCAAGTCTAAAGAAATCCAATTTTTCCATGTCAGCCATTTTGGGCTTTGGCAATGTAAAATTTGTCATAAAATGATATATTTAATGAACACATTGCCTTATAATTACAAAACTCAATATACGTCTTTGGCAATGCCATGAAGGTAATCAAAACTGTGGGCAGAAAAAAAGTAGCCAGAAAGTATAATGCATTTTCAAAAAGCATTTTTTTGCACTTGGCCCCTTAATTGCTTCTTGCAGCTATATCTTCAATCATATACGGTTGCACACAATGAAACGAGACAATGTTCCTCCAGGACCATGGTGCTATATAAACAACTTAGACCACAAATGATACATGATACAACAGATGACATGCAACATTATGTGAGAGAGACTTAGGTCAAGAGGTCATGCTGTGGAGCCCACTGTAGTCCACATATAGATACAGGCCTCACTTGTTCAGAGGGGAGTCAGTGAGCAGAAACTATGTGTGGAACTTTCTGTGGAAACTACATTAGTACTTTTCTATTCATTGTCTATAAAGCCGCTTGTAACCCAAGGGCTCACTCATCTGACCACTCTCTGCTTCGAATGGTTAAATGATCCGTTGTCGTTCTAATAAACCAAGTCAACTCATTTAATTGATGTGCATATTCTGGCCACCAATTGACATCATCCTAACAACAGGTATTTATCAAATTGCTACATAAAGTGGGCATGCAGACAGGACAATAGGCACAGTGAGAGACAGTGCAGCGCCAACCACAGGTAAAATACATTTGTGCATTGAGGTAGATGATATTAAGTAGCAATAAGGATACTGTGGATGTAAACACACATGCTATGACATAGTGCACATACATACACATGCAAAGAAATGCAGAGATCCAGACAGACTAAACAGTGGTCAAGGCTAGGCTACAGTGAGTTTGCTTCCTTATGTTCCAGCAGACTACACAGTCTACCGTATTTTTTGGAAAATAAGCCGCATTTTCTATAAGTCGAGCAATTTGTTTGTAAATCGGAGTATAGGCCGCACTGGAATATAGGCCGCACTTTAAACAGGAACAATGATACCGTAGTGCCGGTTAGCGTTGAGCGGAATAATGCTCACGACTGTTTGTTTACCCACAAAACACATTCCCAATGGACAGCTTGGATAGCCATCTAACTAGACAACATTCCCAATCATGGTGAACACTCAAATTATCTAAACTACAGACCATAACTAGAGAGGGTACAATTTCTGGGGAAATTGTAGGGTGTGCTTGCTTGCGTCGGTTGCACAGGGGTCCGTTTTTGAATGACATTTTTACAACTGATATTTCTGTATATTTTATATAAAAATGCATACTTATTATTTATAAAGATTACATAGATTTAAAAGCATTTTTTTTTGCTGCTCATTTACAACTGAAAATACGAGTGAAGTGTTGAATGAAATATATGTCTTCTCATTTCCCCTGCAAGAGGCAGCCTCATCGTTGAATCAAAACGAATACATTTGGCAGACCGGTGTAAAAATTGACCTAATCTCTACGACTTAAACGTCCTTTTAAGTTTTCCCTTCTCATGATATTTTCAGGCATTTAGCCTACTCATATTGCATTCATTCATTAATAAAGAACCCCCTTTGAAGATTATTCTACAACGTTACCGGCAGTTGAAGATGGAATCGCGATTCAAACATTACCATCTGCTAACTGAAAAAATGCACCCAAAAACGTAAATAAGCTTGACATTTATTTAGTGGAAAATCGCTCATTCATAAAAAGCTCACTGGTAGCGATCATTGTCAGTAACAACGCAAAATGCGATATAGCCCTGTGTGGAGAAGCTACCCCGGTAAATTCTACTACAGTACAGTACTAGACTACTGCTGTGTTCGTCTTGGTAGCGATTGCGTTGGTTGAATTCGATTTAACGTTCCGTTGTACGGTTTAGGCTGAAATTAATTATTTTCATGAACAGATTGACAAAGTTTAGACTGTGGCAATGAAGTTCAGGTTAGTAGTCAGATAGTTTCACCTATTGAAAGACTTTTGATTTAAGTAAGGGGAGTGCCGAACATGTTCTGTTGCCGTTTGACTTCCTAAACAGCTGTGCAACGTTAGATGTTTTTGTAGTGTGTCTTAGTGATGGGTCGTTCGCGAACGATCCGGCTCTAAGAGCCGGCTCTTGAAGGTGAACGTCGGGAGCTGGCTCGCATATCTGAAGAGCCGACTCTATTTTTAATAGATTAATACAGCCTATAAAAACTAAATGATTATGAAATAATGAATTTTAATTGTATTTAAAATAATTGACTAATTCAAAGACCAACAAAAAAATACTTGTAGGCTTAAAGGCGCACACGATCATCCTCACATTCTGTTCCTGTCAATCATACACGCGGTGTCAACCAATTATACTGCATGAGGGAGGGCCGAGCCAACTCACACACACTCAGTTAGACGAGTAGTCGAAACTCGGAGGACAGCCATAACAAATCAATGCCAAAGACATTGTGGTTAAGGTAGAGTATGATTTCATTTAATAATTTAATTCAAATTGTTTTCACGCCTATCATAGTCAAATTCATAGTTAAAACATATTTTTCAAAGAGCCGTTCAGGAGCCAAAAGAGACGGCTCTTTTTAGTGAGCTGAGTCAAACGAGCCGGCTCACGAAAAAGAGCCGGAATGCCCATCACTACAAGACGAACATATATAATAATATATATGTGAGAGAAAAATGGTTGTGCTCACCGAAGGCTTGAGCACAACCAAACAAAAAGGTTAAAAACACTGATGTACTGAACCAGACTTGTATTATTTTACATAGTGTAGAGTGCGCTGCCCCATTATCGTCCACGACCGTTTCTTTCATAAATTTCTTAAAGAAAATATCCAGCAGCAACGAAAGAAAGTAACTCGCCGATATGTAGGGTGAATTTGGGTAATCTGGGACATTGGGTAATGTGGGACAAAGCTCCAGTGTGTTTTTATTAGTGGGCATAGATAGTTTTTTTTTAGTATGATTAATCTCACTGTAATCTTGGCGTTAATTTAGATTGATCTAGATTAAAATGGCTCATTTGAATTCCGCCGAAGGCATTGAGAATATGTGTGCTACCCAAATAATTACTAAAAGTAAGTCTTTGAGAACGGGTTTCTCAAGCCAGGTGGCGCATTAGACCAAGAGCTCATCTCCTGTTTCCAAAATGCATCACAAACTGCTTGAGAGAGCTGTGATAGCTATGATAATTGGTGATTAAAATAAATTATGTTCAATAAGATGTACTTGTGTTTATTAACAATGTTAAATGTTAATTAGATTAGTTAGCTTGGCTGATAGAGCTGTGCTGACGGGCTTGCTTCGGTTGCACTCAAACATCGTAGTTTGACGACGACTCTTCCCCTGTGCTACGTCAGTGCTTGGCCCGGCATCTTCCGCATTAGCTAAGGGATGCTTTGCGATTAGGTGATATTTGAGACTGGAAGAACTCCTACAGTAAACTAATTCCCAGGGGTGGATCTAGAAAAATATTCATGTGGTGGCAAGAGGGTGGCAGGAGATTTTGAGGGGTGGCATCCCGTGGCAAATGTGTGTGAGATCAAAATGAAAAAACTAAAGGCTGTGCAACATGTATGCATAGTCAGTGAACACTGAAATGAATTTGAGGATTATAGGTCACATGACCAAAAAGCTATTGAAGTTTGAAGATTTATTTTGAATACAATCTTTTTTAATAACCTGAGATGAAAATGAACAAAATAAAGGCTTTGCAGCATGAATGCATACATCTTCAACAGTTTAACATTATTTTGACGCTCCTAGTTCATGTTGTTGAAAAGCTATTGACTTTTGAAATGTGTAATTTGCTGACGGTCCCTAAACGTACGCGTTGTTTAGGCAGCCAAAAGCATTGGCTAAGCGGCCGGTCATAGCAGTGCTAAACACCGGTTAAAATAACACAATACTGGGCGTCCGAATATCTGTTGAATATCGAACTTCAAACTAACTTTACCACAGTCATCTTTGTTGTTGCTTTGTTGCCCAAATAATTCACGAGTTAATGTTATTAACCTCAATTCAACAGGAAAAGTAACATTGCAACTCCGTATAGCCCTGCACTTTTGTAATTATTCGTAGTCATTAATAGATAATTGCTTAACACCTCATTCCTCCGGAGTGGTCTGCTGTCCGTGCCGACGATTTCTTCCTTGAGTTGAAGCCTTCTATGGTCAGTTTGCGCCTTCCTTGTGTTCAAATGAAAGCAACTTCGGTGGCGGTGTGGGGAGGGTGGATGGAGTCGTTTTCGTGCTGCATTTACTTGCATTCGGATATTAGAAATTCGCTCTCGCAAATGTCCGATGAGCCACAACTTTCCTTTGTTTTCAAAGCTGCCAACTGGGGTGGCAGCTGGGGTGGCAAGGCTATTTTTAGGGTGGCATTTGCTACCCCATGCCACCCCGGTAGATCCGCCCCTGCTAATTCCGCATAGCACAAGGTGCAAACAACCTTAGTCTTGTCGAGGTTTCCATTGGGAAGCTTCTTAAAAATACATTTTCCCTGAAGCAAACCAGGCGGCTTCATAGCTGCATCCATGTTAGCACGTCACGTTTGATGTGATAATTTCATACACAAGGCATACACGCAGGTTCGAAGACTCGTTCTCGCCCACTACAGTGCAATTTGGCTAGGTATATATCCGCGCTAAAATATCAAGGTGAAAGTCATCATAGCTTGTGTAGTATAGACCCAGCTCCCAACCCAACTTTCATAATAGATTAACGGCGATATTTTTTTTATCACCCGATAAGAGTCTGCGTTAACGCCGATAACGACCCACCACTAGTTTTTATCCTGCTATGACAACGTCTAGTCCACAGAACCTTTACTATAGGTTTAGCATGGATGTCATGTGACTGAAATCACAAAACTTGATTGGTGTAATGTCACAGAAAGGGGCAGGGCACTTGTCAATCAGGAAACTCCCATTAAATTTGCATAATCAGGTCAGTGGCATAACATTCTGATAAGATTAATGTTAAGGATAAAAATCTGTCTAAAATATTTAGATGTTCCTAATTGTTATCAAATTGTGTTTGTGATCTATTCAAGCAACAAAATATGCATAAAAGTGAGGAAAAGGCTTCTTTTTTTTACAATTTCTTAGCTGTCCCACTGTATCAAACATGATTGGTAACGTGGGACAGCATCACTTGGGTAATGTGGGGGTCAGATATTAATCAGAAGTTTGCCGGTTCAATTCATGGTCGTGCCAGTTAATGGAGGCAGGTAGCATCCCTCGGCTTCGTTTGTTCGCCAGGGCCTGGAATGTTCCTAATACGTCAATAAGCATGGCAGGAATCGAACCAGCAACCCGGATTACTAGCTAGATTCCATAACCGCTCAGCCATTTGGTGTTTTAATGTATGAACACACTCAATTGAACAAAAGAAACAATTCTTTTTATAAAAATGAAAAACCTCCATCTCGCCGTGTGCCATGCAAATTGACACATTTGATGGCATATTTACACTTCCAGGATTCTGATGTCAACATGTACAATTACTGTGTTCTCACTGCATGTTTTAATCAATTCTCTGTATTCTTTTGCCTGATTGTGAACAAGGCACACGTGTTGTTGTCTCACTTCTAAGTTTCTCCTCATACAGATGAAGCAACTCTGAAATACTCCCACTATTGAAGGTTTATAATTGTTGTGTGTATTCCAATATGTAATGATGGCATTCAATGACACAAGTCTGTGTTCTAGAAAGAAATGGTCTGGAGCCGCAGAGGTCCGATAATATCATCTTTAGCAGCAGTTGGAAATCAAAAAGTACAGAGCTCTGGGGTTGTCTATGTTACCCTACCCGCAACAGAGTTTGGGTTGGTTCACGAAGTCAAACTAACTATCTGTTCCTGCCTGAGCATATATTATACAGTGCAGTAAAACAAAAAAACACAAGAAGAGGGTTGAGCTTGTTCTCCTGTGCAGCAGGGAGTTGTTCTTGCCGACGCGTCCCACCTGCTCGGGTAGATAGAGAGAGACAGATAGAGACACAAAATACAGCCTTTTTCCTACACTCTGTGGTCGAAACTCGTCTGGGTTGTTCCTCTTTCTCGGCCCGCACCCATGAATCCCCCCGCCCTGTGTGAGACACAATGTTTAAGCCTGAGCACACTTCTAAGTTCATAAGACATAACTTTAATAAGCACAATGCATTCTTTACTATGCAAGTTGAGTTTCATGTTGAAGTGGATCCCCCTGGCTGTTTGGTCTTGAACTTGCTCCCACTGCCTCCATTGAACACTGATTCCACTTATCTCTGGAGCCATAACTGTATGCTTGGTTTTGCACCGTAAACAGGTACGAAGAAGGCAGGCCTCAGTTGCTGGAGTGCAACAAACTAATTGAAAACTATCCTCCAGTTTGGTTGACTTTAAAGCACCCTCAGAACCTGAAGCATCAAGTCTGCATTCTCATGATGATGACGACACAGACATGTACTTCTGTCGGATGCCTTAGGTGGTGTTACATAGAAGGGCCTCAGAGTACAGAAGGATGAGTAACTCAGCTTCATACTCGGGTTCTTCTTGAGAAAGTCACTATGGAGGTTCAGCATTGAGTCTGTTAAAATCATCCTTTGATGTTTCATCTTGTTCCTGGTGATGGTGTCTGTTTTATCAGTGCGAGATGAGTTTACAATGAACTCCTTAACAGTCTGGTTGATACGTTGGAGATATGTTGCCTTCTTATGTGTTTGTTTTTTCTTGTAGCTAACACCAAACTGGCGAAGCCTATGAAGAAGCCGATACTTCTTTGAAGTTGGCTTTCCATTAGCATCCTCTCTGTTTCTGTTTGTGGAGAATCTACAATCGTTTCATCTTTTAGTTTGACATTTGACTTTCCTATTTGAGATTTCTTTTTCCGCCATTCCTGCTTTCTTAGTTTGTGTTGCTCTTTTATTAATTTCTTAACATTTTCTTTCAATGCTTTTATCTCCCTTGCGTGTTTTTTCCTGGTTTTTCTCCTCCCTCTCAGCTGCAAGGGCACGCCTGCTTGAAATAGGCTCCTCAACAGTCTGGTCCAGAGGACTTTCTGGTGGGGTGTCTATTTAATTTAGCCATCTATTCTGCATAGCTCTGTACCTTTTCTTTGCTTTCCTCATATACTTTCTGCGGTTCCTCTTTACTCTTAGTCCTAAATCTCCTACTTGTTTAACTTTTTTGTTTTGGACCCTGTCTTTCCATCTCTGTCTCTCATTTTCTAACTGGGCTCTTCTGCTTTCTGGGTCACTGTTAACTATTTCTCTCCTTTTTCTCTGGTACTCTGTTTCTTTTTCTTTGCTCCTCCACTGTCCGTTTTTGTCTAGCCATGTCTGCCTACACTACAGATAAAAACAATACTTTTTATTAAAGTTATTATTTGGCATTTGGGTATATTAAGATATTTTAAGTAAATCAACAATGATCAAATTAGATCATATTATCATGTTATGTAGTTGTTACACATTACTTAATAAGTATTTGGGAGCACTTTTCCACTCTGTCAGCTTACATGTCAACACCGTCAGACAAAATATCTGACAGAGTTGACATCTGACGGATCATGTATAGTAAATGGTAGCCATTTTGATTTTTTCCTCAGTTGCCAACAGCCACTAAACTAAGCCAAAATACCAACTTTTATTTCAAAATTCTTGATTGAAATCATCCCTACTTTGAAGACAGTGTTGACACATAAAAGCTGTGACCACAGGGATTTCAACTTGTTTGCTGAATATTAAAAAAACTGGACTGCTGCATCCATCAACAGAAAGAAGTCAAAGGTGGTGCTCAGGGTTAAAGCTGACCAAAATATGCCCGATTTATTTCGAATTTGAAAAAATATATGTTGTTGACATGAATTGATGACAGATTTTGAAAGGTTGTTGTTAATGTATAAAATAATGCAATGTTCAATTTAAGTATGTTGTGATATTTTATTAAGCCATCCAATTAACCTCATATTCATATTTGGGCATTTTAAAACACTTTTTTGCAGTTTAATACTGTGACCTCTACGGCAGAGTTACGGCAAGTTCATTTGCATGGGCTTTCATAGTACAGTGCCGGTATTTTATAAAATTACTATGAAATAATATAAATATATACAAAACTAAGGGTCTAAACATACACAAGTCTTTCATATCCAACTTATAAAGCCTTTTAAAATGAAATAATGTATTGTTTTTTAAGGCAATTTGCAACATTTTGATAGGGGACATGTTTTGTCCCTTATATCAAGAATCAGTGATATATATTTACAATTACATTTAGTAATTTAGCAGACGTTCTTATCCAGAGCGACTTACAGTAAGTACAGGGACATTCTCCCCGAGGCAAGTAGGGTGAAGTGCCTTGCCTAAGGACACAACGTCATTTGGCATGGAATCGAACCAACAACCTTCTGATTAATATCCCAACTCCATAACCGCTCAGCCATACATCAGTTTTAAAACTATTTTCATTGTTTTTTAAGAATTTTGGGGATGATTTATAGAGCTGTGCCTAATCTGTAACAATAGGAAAGATAGGACTATTTGGAAACAAAATATTCTACCTTCAGAAACACACTACTGACAACTACACTAGAACTAGTGTACTAGCCACCTGACTCCACTAGAAGGGAGTCAGGTGGCTGAGCGGTTAGGAAATCGGGCTAGTAATCTAAAGGTTGCCAGTTCGATTCCCGGCCGTGTCAAATGACGTTGTGTCCTTGGGCAAGGCACTTCACCCTACTTTGCCTCGGGGGAATGTCCCTGTACTTACTGTAAGTCGCTCTGGATAAGAGCGTCTGCCAAATGACTAAATGTAAATGTAAATGTAACTACTTTCCCTTCCAATTTACAACATTACGTTTACAACACTTTCTTTTAAAAAGTTGTGTTGGAGTGTAAAGGGTTAGGTTGTTCATATGGTGAAAAGAAGGTGTCCTGAAAAGAAGCTGGTGGAGCTGAGACCATTGTTCCCCAGACTGGCCTCAAGCCAAAGCTGGTCTCCTTGGGCTAGCTGCAACACCATGTCACCTGTGGAGGTGTGGCGACCATTTTGGAAAATCTGGAAGCCTTGCAGCTCCAAAGCACCGTTCAGCCACAGGTCAATGCTCCCCGCAGTAATGAAGGACGTGCAGTGGTAGCTGAACTGGTAGACGCCAGGCACGGCACATGTGAACACCCCTGTCCGTGTGTTGTAATGGTCTTGACCATTGTAGATGATCTGACGAAAAACAATGACTTTCTTGCTGGAGTGATTGGTGTCGCCCAGACGGACAGCAAAGGCAGAGTGTTGCTGGGTAGCGTTGCTGTTGGAACCGGGGTGTCCGGGGGGACCTCTCATGCCTTCAGGACCTGGGGATAATCACCAAGGAGTAGGTGGGAGTTATGGACAGTTTATGTCAAGTTCTTAATGCTTGTCACAGTACTTATCACATTAAATGAAAAAATATATATAGTTTGATATACTGTCGGCTTTTTACACAACGTTTGATATTAACTACAACTTAAAATATATTGGCCCAATACATTGATAATATTTTTGCAATAAAGAACTACCTCGTTCTCCTGGGGGTCCTTGGGGCCCAGCAGGTCCCTGTAAACAATCTGTGGGTTTAGGAGAAGAAAGCATAAAAAAAAAAAATAATAATAATAATAATCTATCATATTTATTAAAACATTGATTCATTTGATTCATAAAGTGCACTTCTAAATAAATAGAACCATCAGATTGTGTCAGAAGGAACATTTCAGCAAACAGACCAACCACCAAAAGATTTGTTTTGACTGTAAGTGTTGTGCTTGCTTAAATCACTTCACCTCACTCAGAATCAGACCTAATTTTCAATGTCATTATTGCAACTGCCTGTTGAGCATGCAAGACCAAATACCATACATGAACCCTGAAGACAACTTCTGTGCTCTCTATCATAGGATCATTGTATATTGAAATGGAAATACAGATTTAAAAACAAATGAAAGGTTACCCATTGCATTCTGATAGAATGTACAGTAAATGCAAGCGATGAAACAAAACCTTCTCCAGTGGCCATTTACCTGGTTCACAGGCTCTCTCTGTCCAGGGTGAGAGGTTGAGGGGAAGGAGGCGGTTGCAGCTGACAAGAGGGTTTGAGCTCGACCTAATGCGGAAGGGGTCACGGGGGACCATGTTGATATCAGTGTTATCACAGATGATACGACTCAAAGAGACTGACGTCAGGGAAGCTCTTTGCCTTGAGTTGAAGACGCCTGGATTCTCGTACCACAGCCTGGCAACAGCAATACAGTAACAGGTGAAACACAGCCTCGTAATACATAATACATTTAGATGCATGCAAACCCTTACCTGTCTCCCTGGCGAATCCTCTTAAACTGGTTGGCTATGAGACAGGCGAAGAGTGGGCCCACACGTCCATTCCGAACAAAGGGCTCGGCCACGCCTCCCAGCCAAACATCAATGTTGGCTGGGGTGCCGTAAAGCTGTAGAAGCCTGTAAGCCAGTTCAGTGTTGTTCAGGACCTGTGCCAACTCTTGTAGGTTTTTGGGCTCAGAGAGCCCACAGAACCTGCGCCACTTGTTATAACCTTAAAGGGAACAGGTAATGAAAGTTGGTATACTGTAAATGTACTGTTCTGTTTTTATTCATTTTCTTTTATTATATCCTATTAAACATGGGTTTCCTTTGCCTTTTTTATTTAAATAGTAACAATAGAACAGAATGCCTTTTACAGAATGTATTAGCCAGAATGTGTAAGAAAAGAGATTATGCTGTGCACTGGAAAAGGGCTGATGGACTGTTAATTCTTATAAACAATAGAGGGAGGTAAGTGTCAGCTGTGCGTTTTGTATTTCTGGAGGAAACGGAATGAGTGAGTTTTTAAGTGGGAATGGAGAAGGAGGTGTGTACCGGGCAGTCCGTGGTCACGTCCCCTCTGCATGTTTAGAGAGGCCAGGTCCAGAGCTATGTGCATAACAAATTGGAACAGTCTATCCCTCAAAGCGTTCACCATCATGTGGTCCTGAGTACCCAATTTGGCCGGACGGATTATCAAACCACGGAGTAGAGGGTCAACACCACCTAAAGGGAGAGAAAGAGAGAGAAAAACGGTATAAAAGGTTTCTCACTTCCAGGTGATATAAATCTGACAGGCAGTTCATCCATAGCCCCTGCCTTGTCACTTACCCTCAAACACCACTCTCCAGGGGGTGAAGAAGGCCTCATATAGAGGTACGCTGGGAAAATTAGGATTCTCATTGAGGTTTGTGTCAACACGGAACACCAGGGGCTGGATGGCGAGGTGAGCAAAGCGGTATGCAGCCGTAGCAAACACGTTGGCGATACTTGGATCAATAGCCTCATTGTAACCAGGATAGCGACCCAGCTTACGGTTCATCACATCTGGGCCCACAATGTGAGGCAGGTAATCGCGGAACACTAAAATCTGATAAGGAGATGGAGAGATACTGTGTATGAATGCATGTTTGAAAAGGTTTCAAAATACTTACATACTTACATACTTAATAAGAGGATAAAAGTAAACATGAGAAGAAAAACTGTGTGCATGTGCAAGTGTGTGTGTGTGCATGGGTTACCTGGGCGTAGGCGCCCTGAATCTTGCGTGCCTCTTGGTAGAGTGTCTCACTGTCCCAGTGTGGGTTGATGCGACGCAGCTCACGAGCCAGGCGGTTGTGCTCACGCACAAAGAGTGTGTGAATGGATGTCAAGGCGATATTCTCATCCACACGTGCATCACCTGGGGCAAAGAAAGTGACTTAAACATCAACTTAAATAGTCACAGGCACCATCATTGTAAAAGTTCCTATTAACAATTGTCCACAGCCAACTACTGAACCTTAATGTTTTAAATCGTCTCTGCCTTCAGTTTATGGTTGCCTTAAGTTAAGTTTGTGGTTGACTAAAAGATGTTAGCATATTGTAAGAGAGACACAGTTGAGATCTACCAACCTGCAAAGAAGCAGGGCACCTCCCTGGCATTTGTGTCATTGGTGATCCTTTTGCGTGTAGCGCACATGTTGCCATTTAGGGTGGTGAAGGGTAGCAACTCCCGCCCGTTGTCTGTAAACTCGGTGTTGACGCGCATAAGGCCGCCGTCATCGGTCAGGTTACGGAGCTCCAAAGCCAGCCCCTCCTCTGAACCATACACTTGTCCTAAGTCTAGGAAGGCCGTTAGAGCATTGATCTGCTCCCTCTTATTGCTCACACCGCCAAACATATAGGCTGTGTTTCCTGTGCCGCAGACAGGTGCAGATCTGAAGACAGGGATGCAGTTGTTGGGGCCAGAGGGAATGCGAGGGTCCCGCGGTGGAATCTGCTCACAAAGGACGGTTTATGGTTAATGGTAAAATCGTTTAACTGAGTGTTTACAATGTGGGATGCCCCATTTATACACAATGAAGCACCCTTCCAAACTTTAGATTGATTCAAAACTTGGGGAGTGAAAGTCACTGACTGGGATGGGGAAGCAGGGTTCTGAGCGCTCACAACTCTGGTCGCAGTCCAGGCCATTGCTGAAAGAGCGGATGCTTGGGGAGAAAGGCGTGAATGTCAGGTCGTGGTCATTCCACTGGCCAAACAGGGTCACGAGATGGGTGAACTCTTGATCGCTCACCACGGCCTCATCCGTTGTGTTCAAAATGAGGTTTGAGACCTCCCTGACCTGAGCACAAACGGTAGAGAAAAAACACAGCATTTTTTCCAGGTGTATTAATTACCAGTTTGTGACATTTAAGGTGATATATTGTTTTAATTTGTAAGTTCTGCTTTTGCGGTCATACCAGAGGAAGCACAAAGTTGTTAAACTTCTTATTTTGGTCCCAGCCTATAGGCTCAGAGACGCCATCGTCATACTGGGCAGGTAGCAGGCGTGTGAAGGGGGTGTTGGAGGCTCCGAAGAAAGGGTTATTCCTGGGAAATAGACATTGAGAAACCTTTAGAAACTCTGCGGGAAATGTTTTCAAAATGTGTGGTGAGGTTTCAGTGGCCAAGGTTCAAAGAAACATCATTAAACTTCAGCTGTTCTTCCTCAAAAATATGCCTTCATATTTCACAACAGCCTAACCACACAAATTCGTTGGTACCTTTAAATGCATGAAAATTATATTTGTTTAGCTTTTGAAGTATGAAAAAAAGATAATGTGGTTGCTCTTAGGTCTTGTTCACACTTGAAGTTCGGTTCTCTTGATTCTCTTAGTTCGGACCAAAAAATAAAATAATTTATTTAGCCCTGGTTCGCTTAGCGCTCACACTGGCATTTTTAACACCAAACCTAGGATACGGATAAGGTCACATCCTGATTGGACAGCTTTTATTGTTTGTTTGGAAGCCGAGACCCACTATTCAGGCGGTCTCGGTACACTTGTATGGTATGCACCAAGATTCGGATGGCAGCGTTTACACTTGTTAAAATGAACCGCACTACATTTACATTTATTCATTTAGCAGACGCTTTTATCCAAAGTGACTTCCAAGAGAGCACTAACAGAGCAATCAGACCACAGTTTGTTTCAATTAAAGCAAAGCTGCCAAATTCAAACAAACCCTTACAAGTTGTTGCAGACACTTGTGGCCGTGCGATACTTGTTGATGTTGGGGGTGGTACGACAGGATGGAGGCCTTACTCTAGCCGCACAACCAGTCATTGTGGCGATGGTTTCAAGATCCTGGTCTGAGAGTATATCTGAGGTGACAGGAAAAGATCATTAGTATGTGTGTGAGTGCCCGATACATCAGCGTGTGTGTTTCTCTGTACTATGTCTGTTTGCATGCCTGTGTCTACCTGACCTGTTGCATTAATTAGGTTGATGGAGCGTTTGTGTGCATGGTGTACATTGGCTTTGATCAGTCTCAGGGTGTTCTCCATGTAGTCTGCAGCTCTCACGGCGGACCGTGTGTCTCTGCGCGGTTGCTTGTAAAGACGTAGCACATCTGAAGGCTTGACTGACTCGCTACGCACTCTGGTCAGACTCCTGAGGCACAAAAATGCACAGATAATTTAGAGAACATGGCCAAGCACCGCTTTGTATCTATTCATCTCTGCCAGGAATACAAAACACTGAAATATTTGTTTTGCCTGAATTGACCACAACTGGGATCAAAACAATGCGCATTGCGATATTTTGCCAGACAGACAGTTGCTGAACACAGATTAGAAGTACTAAGACAATTATGCAAATAGAAGATGGAAAACTGTCAGCTTCACTCACTTCTCTCTGGAGTACTTATAGGCATCGTCCACAATTCTCTTTGCCTCCTCCAGTGCACTTTGTATGTAGGGGCTGCCCAAGCTTTCCTCTGTTGACCATGATAAGCAAAATATGTAAAATATATATGATATATGCACATGAGATTCGTAAATGTGGCCTGTCTGTTTATAATCCTACCTGATAGGACAGAGTAGTTCAGTGTGAGCGCCAAGCCCAACGTCAGAAGGAGAGAGGGAAGGAGATTCATCTCTGAAATAATTATAAGAAATTGTGTTGAGCTGCCGTAACTGGGAGTATATACCAAAAATACCAAAGAAACATGTTGTAAGAAAAATGTAAAAAATATAGCACCTGTATTAAACAACTATGACAACAATTGCTTTATAATCACATACACAGATACATAGATAAACAGTAGACACAGCTTTGAACACAACCTACCAATCTACTTTGAGTTAGATGTTCATGCATAAATTAAAAATAACTATGACCCTCATCTGTAAAGCAAGGTAAGTGTAAGGCTTAAGTCCTCTTACCTGTGTGAGTCTTTTACAAATGCATGAATTGGAAGATCAGTCTAGAGTTATATCTAACCAGTAACTGTGTATTTATAGAAACAGGTGAAGCCTCACCCTTTATTGTGTTGCTCAAGAGGGGAGTATGCTTCTCACAAACCACCACAAACCTCTTCCTTCTTCCTCCTTCCCACTCAGAGACCTTATCTCATCCCCTCAATGATTGATGAAATTAATAGTGCTTTCTATAATTCAAACCATTACAATAGCTTTTGTTTCTGCATGATACATTGATAAGTACTGAGGTCTGTTTGACTGAAGTCAAACATTATCAGGGAATTTCTCCAGGAAATATATACAGTACCAGTCAAAAGTTTGGACACATGGAAATGTACTGTAATTTCCTGATGGCTGTCGGCCTCACTAAGAGCCTGTGGCTGAAGATACTCTTCATCTGCCACCGCTCATCATAGAGGGGATGGAAGAGGTGGCCCAGGATGGTCTTGATTTCGTCCCTCATCCTCCTCTCCACCACTGTGTCCAGACTGTCTTGTTTTAGAATTTAGACCAACAACAAAGCTGGCCATTAAAGAATGTATAATACATTACAACACATATTCTAGAACTGTAATCACCAGCTGCATATCAGGCACGGCACTAACTATGATCCCAGTTATTAATATGTGTGGCATTTTAATCACTGAATGCATCACGGGCACTGTGCACGAGTGAATATAACAACAGGATTTATGAAGGAGGCATGTCTTAAAGTTATGTATTGTGCTTATTAAAGTTATGCATTGTGCTTATTAAAGTTATGAAACTTAGAAGTGTGCTCAGGCTTAAACATTGGGTCTCACACTGAGTGTGGGAAGCAGGCTGTTCTTTGTGTCTCTATCTTTTCATTTTCAGAAACAACCTTGAATCTGGGTGGAGATGGCACCCGAGCAGGTGGGACGCGGAGGCAAGAACAACTCCCTGATGCACGAGAGAACAAGCTCAACCCTCTTTTCATCTTTCTGTTTTAATTGCACTGTATATTATATGCTGGGGCAGGGAAAGATAGCCAGTTGGACTTCGTGAACCAGCCCAAACTCTGTTGCGGGTAGGGAAACGTAGACAGCCCCAGAGCTCTGTACTTGTTGATTTCCAACTGCTGCATTAAAGCTGATATTATCGGACCTCTGCGACTCCAGACCACTCTTTCTAGAACACAGATTTGTGTCATAGAATACCATCATTACTTATTGGAATAGACACAAAGATTTAGAATCCTTCAACTGGTGACCCCGACGCTGAAAAGAGGGAGTCCAGAGGGTTCCGGCCCGACCGATGGATCGGGGGAGAGACCCATACACCGGTGCGAGGAGACAGACGTAATCGTCAGAGGCCTCAACATAAAAAAAAGGTAAGCAGACACCTGTTAATTCAAAGTACTGCTATTCGGAACTGAGAACCAAATTTAGACGATTACTATGTTTCATCGTACCTAGTCAAACCAACAGTGGTGGGAAATCAACCGTTTTTGTGTTTTGTCTTGTCCAAGGGGAGGTTAGAGTCCTCTCCAGGGGTTAGAGTCCCTAAATTCGTTGTCTTGTCCAAGGGGAGGTTAGAGTCCTCTCCAGGGGTTAGAGTCCCTAAATTCGTTGTCTTGTCCAAGGGGAGGTTAGAGTCCTCTCCAGGGGTTAGAGTCCCTAAATTCGTTGTCTTGTCCAAGGGGAGGTTAGAGTCCTCTCCAGGGGTTAGAGTCCCTAAACTCGTTGTCCTTGTCCAAGGGGAGGTTAGAGTCCTCTCCAGGGGTTAGAGTCCCTAAATTCGTTGTCTTGTCCAAGGGGAGGTTAGAGTCCTCTCCAGGGGTTAGAGTCCCTAAACTCGTTGTCTTGTCCAAGGGGAGGTTAGAGTCCTCTCCAGGGGTTAGAGTCCCTAAATTCGTTGTCTTGTCCAAGGGGAGGTTAGAGTCCTCTCCAGGGGTTAGAGTCCCTAAATTCGTTGTCTTGTCCAAGGGGAGGTTAGAGTCCTCTCCAGGGGTTAGAGTCCCTAAATTCGTTGTCTTGTCCAAGGGGAGGTTAGAGTCCTCTCCAGGGGTTAGAGTCCCTAAACTCGTTGTCTTGTCCAAGGGGAGGTTAGAGTCCTCTCCAGGGGTTAGAGTCCCTAAATTCGTTGTCTTGTCCAAGGGGAGGTTAGAGTCCTCTCCAGGGGTTAGAGTCCCTAAATTCGTTGTCTTGTCCAAGGGGAGGTTAGAGTCCTCTCCAGGGGTTAGAGTCCCTAAATTCGTTGTCTTGTCCAAGGGGAGGTTAGAGTCCTCTCCAGGGGTTAGAGTCCCTAAATTCGTTGTCTTGTCCAAGGGGAGGTTAGAGTCCTCTCCAGGGGTTAGAGTCCCTAAACTCGTTGTCCTTGTCCAAGGGGAGGTTAGAGTCCTCTCCAGGGGTTAGAGTCCCTAAACTCGTTGTCTTGTCCAAGGGGAGGTTAGAGTCCTCTCCAGGGGTTAGAGTCCCTAAACTCGTTGTCTTGTCCAAGGGGAGGTTAGAGTCCTCTCCAGGGGTTAGAGTCCCTAAATTCGTTGTCTTGTCCAAGGGGAGGTTAGAGTCCTCTCCAGGGGTTAGAGTCCCTAAATTCGTTGTCTTGTCCAAGGGGAGGTTAGAGTCCTCTCCAGGGGTTAGAGTCCCTAAACTCGTTGTCTTGTCCAAGGGGAGGTTAGAGTCCTCTCCAGGAGTTAGAGTCCCTAAACTCGTTGTCTTTGTCCAGAGGGAGGTTAGAGTCCTCTCCAAGGGTTAGAATCCCTGAACACTGTCTATTTGTGTGGAGTCAGATTGAGTTTAATAAAAATAGAGAGGAGTGTGGTGTGTTTTTTCCTTTGACCAAGAAGTTAAAGAAATCCCGAGGAGAGTTGGAGAAAGGTGGGGGCTAAAAGAGTCAGTTACGTCGAGATCTTACAAAGGTTATCCCAGAGGGTATACCCCTGGTTTATAAATAGGTTCTAATACAATTGGAAGAGTTATACTAGAGCAAAATTAAGTGAATAGACGGTAAACGCTAAACAGCTGTGTTGGTCAAAGAATGGTTTGAGGAAATGTATGTGAAAAATTATGAGGAAGCAATTGGAAAGTTACATAAAGGATTGGTTTAGAGAGGATCATGGAAGGTTATGAAATAAAACAAGAACGTTTTGTGGATGTGAAGAGATGATTGGTTTAAACACTGATGTTTTGAAGAGGAAACTACGAATATACTTTGAAGGTATATGGGATAACATTTTAAGTCAAAATAGTAAAATCTAGGGTTTTTAAGAGTTTTGATAAAGGTATTAGATGTAATTTGGTTAAAAATGAGAAAGAGAAAATAAATAAATGTACTTTTATTTGGAGTTTAATTATAATTTGGTTTTAAGTTTTATTTAAGAGTTTTATCAGAGCCTGGCATACTGTTTGGGATAAACAGTTAGGCTGTGATAATGTTGTATTATGAAGAGGGTTATTATAACATTCAGTTCTGAAATAATTTGGGAAGACTCATCAAGTCTGATAAATTGTGGTTATGATGGTTTGAGCTAATTGGCTCGTTTTGAACTGCAGCAAAACGAGTTATGAAGTTCTACCTATCTGACCTTTATAGAAAATATAGTTGGGAAAAATGTTTGGTTAATAGCTACATTAAGCACATTATTTGGTTTATATTTCATTTAAGAAGCATACGGATTCTGGTTTGGCATAATGAAAATTGCTTTGATCATATCTTTGATAAAAAGAGCTGTGATTTGGTAAAATAGAGAATCTAAAACAATATTGGTCTTAAACTTAACTGTTTTAAAAGACAGAAAAGGTTTTTTGGAGTGAAAGAAATTAGACTAACAGTTGATTTTCTAAAGAAGGGAACAAAGAAACAGATTGTAATTTCTAGGCATGAATAATAGGAGTTGAATATCAAATGATGATGTATGGTCTTATTAGATGCTGTTACATGTGTTTGCTCAACAATAAGAAAACTGAAGGGTCAATACTGCCTGGTAATTATAGATACAGTATGTTTACTATGTGAATTGAAGTCTTTCCCAGTCCTATACCAGATGCATAACACCATTTGAATTGATTTATTGGAGATCATATGTAATACCACAACTTAAACCTTTCACATAGCATGATGAAGAGGCGAATCAAATGGTTAACCAATTTTATAAAAAATTCTTCTGCTAAATTCTGTTCCAGGTGAAGCAGTAAACCAAAGAGTGGAGGAGTCAAACGAGGAGATTGGGTATTGATTAAAGTTATCAATGAAAGGAGGGATCTTATGAAATCTTTAAAATATCCTGTCTAATTTCTGGTTTTTCTATTTGTTTCGAATTTATTTTATTTTATTACAATTCTAAAAGCTTGGCTGAAGTTGTATGTATGTGGTGAAGGGGGCCTGTGAGCATGTCCAGGTCTGCCGTGGATACATGGATGTCGAATGTCCACTCTGTGGAGTGACGGTGGGTTTTCCCCTATAACATCATTAGGGTTTTCCCACTGTGTCCAGTGTGTCCTCACCACTTGGCCATAACGCTGCATAGTCTCATCATTATTGTTGATTTGTATGCCAACATTGTGTAATCAGTAATGGGATATTTTTTTATTTGTGTTTGTTGTCACACCCTAAAAGGGTGTGAAAGGAGGGATTTATTTGAACTTTAAAAATATCCACTTTAAATCCTTAAATGGGTTCTTGATTTCAATATCTGTGTTTAATCATTGGTGTTCGACTGTTCGCATCTCATTTGACTCAGTTACTGCTTGATCATGGATCATGGGAGATAAGGTGATGCTGGGACTGTAACTCTTTTCTGCTTCAGGACGAGTCAGACCGGCGGGTCTGACTACCTAACCCCTGTTCTAAGGCCCCATTCCCCTGGAGACCCTGTCCCCCCCCCCCTTTCTCACTGGATGATCTACCCCTTACCCTTGAAGACCCTGTCCCACCTGCCCCAATACATCATCAGATGTTCGGGAAAGCCTGTTGTACATTTATGGACAGGACCATTCAAGGTCATCGAGAGAACCTTGCACACCCTAAGGGTGCTGGGGAAAGGAAGTACGTGGTACCACTGGAGCATGTGTTGTGCTGCTCCAGAATCCAGTTGTACGTTGCAGGAGTTGGTGGAGAAGGGCCAGTGAACCTTTTGCTATTGCTACGAATGTGAGAGTCCGGAAAAGAGGGTTACGACAAGGCCAAGAGTGATACTGCTTGACCACACTAGAATTGTACTGGACTAAGAAGGTTTCCGCTATTTTACTTAAGAGTGTGCTATATCAATATCAACATGACTGTTGCTGTATCCCATGTATCAGGTCCCTGTGTAACAGGATCATTGTCTCGGCTGAGGATAACCCGACGAAGGGGTTCCAAATGCCGTTGCTGGGGCTGGCTGACCAGGACGAGGAGGCGGTGGTTGGTCCGGGCTATGTTGATTGATCTCTGGTGTTTTCAGAGATCAAAAGAGGGATTAAAGAATGTATAATACATTACAACACATATTCTAGAACTGTAATCACCAGCTGCATATCAGGCACGGCACTAACTATGATCCCAGTTATTAATATGTGTGGCATTTTAATCACTGAATGCATCACGGGCACTGTGCACGAGTGAATATAACAACAGGATTTATGAAGGAGGCATGTCTTAAAGTTATGTATTGTGCTTATTAAAGTTATGCATTGTGCTTATTAAAGTTATGAAACTTAGAAGTGTGCTCAGGCTTAAACATTGGGTCTCACACTGAGTGTGGGAAGCAGGCTGTTCTTTGTGTCTCTATCTTTTCATTTTCAGAAACAACCTTGAATCTGGGTGGAGATGGCACCCGAGCAGGTGGGACGCGGAGGCAAGAACAACTCCCTGATGCACGAGAGAACAAGCTCAACCCTCTTTTCATCTTTCTGTTTTAATTGCACTGTATATTATATGCTGGGGCAGGGAAAGATAGCCAGTTGGACTTCGTGAACCAGCCCAAACTCTGTTGCGGGTAGGGAAACGTAGACAGCCCCAGAGCTCTGTACTTGTTGATTTCCAACTGCTGCATTAAAGCTGATATTATCGGACCTCTGCGACTCCAGACCACTCTTTCTAGAACACAGATTTGTGTCATAGAATACCATCATTACTTATTGGAATAGACACAAAGATTTAGAATCCTTCACCATCCTAACCAGCTTGTGGAGTCTGTTGCTCTCCCCATCCTTGATGCTGCCTCCCCAGCACGCCACAGCAAAGGACAGTTTGCTGGCTAATATAGATTAGTTGAACATCTGCAGTTGCCTGCTGTACACCTCAAAGGACCTGAGCCTCCTAAGAAAGAACTACAGAGGGTACAACTTATGGGGAAATTGTGGGGTGTGCTTGCGTCGGTTGCAAATGGGTCCGTTTTTTTTTACTGAAATCTTTACAACTGATATACAGCGACGCACCACACAAGCTTGAGTTGAAATACATTATTTAATGTGACATTACGTACTGTACATGCAAGTCTTAGCTAAATGACTTAAATGTATGATGCGCTTGTCGATCAGTCCTCCTACACTACGGCACAATACTTGCTGAGCAAAAGCGCAAACACAGGCAGGGAACGCTAGTGATAAATAACTATTTAGCTGGTCGGCTCCATGATGCCGGGTAAGTAGGGCTCGTGAGACTGCTCACCAAAAGAACGAAGGGGAACCCGCTTGTCTAGCAGATTAAGACATGTTCTTAGGTACCTAGCGAAAAGAAGTCTCAACTTTCCTAGACTTTTAGCTATGGTACTAATGCTGTGGGCTCGCTGATATCACTCTGTTTTACTAGAACTGCGTTGTTGATAACGTACTGACGTTGAGACGTTGTCACGTTAGGCTAGCACTGAGTTCCATTTGTGCACACAGCTTTTTTTGCCACAAAAACATTGTAAACTCCTAAAACGTGAAACGGAACTAAAATCCCAATACAAGCAACGCAATCGCTAACAAGACGAACCTTTTGACACCGACGTTGTCTATGTAGTCCAAATATTGAGGAATCGTTAGGGGTGGGAAAATAATTTAAAATATATATATACAGTACCAGTTAAATGTTTGGACACATTTTCCCATTGAGCACACACAATAAACAAATAAATGAGAGAGAACAAAGGTTGTTTTCTTGCGAAGGCAACTACACCCAATTACAGTGAAGTGTAATGTCAACCATAAAGATTAGCTACAATACATATTAGCAGAGAAGTAAGGCCTTGCACAGCCCCATTTTGCACTTGGGAACTAGACAGTTCCCCTTTACAGAAAGTAAAACTGACATTGGTTCATCATATGGCAATACCATGACAAGCAAAAAATAAGTATGTTCCTACACATTTATTCATTAATATTTCATGTGTTCAAACAGTATCTATTTTGCTGAATATTAACAAGAAAAGTTACATAAAAAACATAAAGGAGAAATATATACACATATGTATACACACTCAGTAGGGTCTGTGTCCACCATCACAAACTTGTTTTCTTTGATTATTTATGAAAAATTAGTAAAATAACATGATCAGCTCATAATTATAATATTCAGGAATACATTACTTAACACTGATACATTACATTTTATATTTCTTTCTTAAATCTTCATTTAAAATGCCATTCATAATCCACCATTTGCTCTGCATTTTCAACCCCCAAAAAAATCAATTAAAGGCAAATATCCAAGCACACATGGGAGTTGTATTTGTCTTTAAACTATTAACAGCTGATATTAATTGCAGTACGTTTCTACTGGTGCTCCTGCAAGTGGGGCCTTTGAAAAAGGACATGTACTGAAATACCTCTTGTAATCACTTAAAAGCGCTTAGTGAAGCAATTGTGCTCCTGAGTGCTGAAAAGCTATCCCTGTGTCAAGCTGCAGCTAAGTTCAATATTTCTGGAGGCAAGGGGGCAAAGCCTGACCAGGTAGACCTAATGTAAAGTGTACCTACCAACAACAGACAAGTATACTTCTAGTTATACTAATG
The DNA here is from genome assembly GCF_038355195.1 of Osmerus mordax. Classification (NCBI taxonomy): domain Eukaryota; kingdom Metazoa; phylum Chordata; class Actinopteri; order Osmeriformes; family Osmeridae; genus Osmerus; species Osmerus mordax. The sequence continues at coordinate 4,827,378 of NC_090052.1, read as the reverse complement.
GACATTGATTTGGGGCTTACTTTTTTCCCTTCTTCCTAAGCTATAACCCTTAAGGAATATAACAGCATTTGCATCCTCCTTTCAGAAGTTTTTTTTTTTTAATTTTTTTTTTTAGATAATGTAGGCTACCTCAAATTAAGACAACTACTTTACCCTAAACACCAACAGAGATTTAAATCTATCATAGATCTGCTAAAATGGGTGATACATATTTATGTCAAGGTTAATCTAATTTCTTGCTTTGCTTCCTTACGGCTTTACCTGGATAAGGAACTGCATGTGTTATTGTATTCATTTACAGTCCTATCGGGAACTGTGTCACTTATATTATCGCTAACACAAGTCACAAGTAGAATTGCTAAGACAAGTTAATCAATTTAGGTGTTATCTGCGATGTAGGATAAAAAACTGTGACCTTGGGACTACTGTGAGTGAGTTGATAGGTGGATACCTAGAGATAGCAACAAACATCATTGGCTGTGAAATTAAATACACATTTATTTAAAAAACTCTGTATAGCCTACTTTACAATTAATTTAACAAAGGGCTTCACAATTGTCAATGTCAATATCCAACCTAACTCTTAGAGAAGACAACAAAAACTCAAAGGAGAGAAAATACATGGATGAAATGTAGTGAGTAGTAAATCAGTGAGGGATCCTATCCTCCAGAAAAAGTTATTAAAGCAAACAGTGCAGACCAGGAGCTGGAGAAAACTGTCCATATGAATTAAAGATCAACAAGAGAGGCACAGTTTAGTCAGTTCATAATCCATGCATTGAGGCAAAGTGTTCTACATTACCTTTAGTCTGTACAAATTGGAGGCAGTGGTCAAATACCAGGCCCGGGGAAACATTATGGCTCATAATGGATCCACGGGATGGTCAAATAAACCAGAAGCCTAGGAGGGCTTTATATCTTTTCTAATAATTTTTTTTCCCTTCCACAATCTGTTCATTACATTTTACAACAATATCGTAGACAAAACAATGAACACTGCAAAGGTGATCAAAACAGGGTATCATGCAAATGTTAAAGCAAAAACAGAGCACTATCAGGACCATACAAACACTACAAACAAGAGACAAAAAAAACTAAGCTTGTAGGCTGGGTTGCTGTCCGTCATATCATATCAGTGGGTACATCACTCAGGGATATTTGGAAAATGCACATCTCGAATGTATCGAATGAAGGGGTCCCATATTTTATTGAATTTTCTAAGTGAGCCCCTTAGTACACATCAAATTATTTCCAATTTGGCAAACCCAAGAACTTCCCTTATCTAAAGGGTATGCAGAGGTGGTGCCGGGGATTTCCACTGCAATAAGATCAGGCGTCTGACGAGTAGAGTGTCAAAAGCTACAAAGCCTTTTTCTGGGGAAGAGAGTGAAAGCATGGGTGGAATTACGCCGAACAATGCTACCATAGCATTTGGATCAATTGCTATGGTAGCATCAAAAGCTTTCTCAATGACCTTGGACAATTAACTAAAGACCCCTACCCAGTAAGATTTTAGAGTGGGGCAAGACCAAAACATATGGACATGGCTCGCAGGAGCTTGTCAACATCTATCACAAGTTGGGTCGATATCTTTATAAATTTTAGAGATCCTAACTTTGGTAAAGTGAGCACGGTGTACTATTTTGTAATGAATCAGTCCATGTTTTGCGCAGATAGATGACTTGTGTACATTATCAAGAACATCGTCCCAGAGTTCCTCAGTGATCCCCTCCCAGTTCCTCCTCCCAAAGTGTCTTAATTGAGTTTAAGGAACCCAAACACATGGAATGTATCAGAACATAAATATGTGACATCATTCGGGGTATTGGTTTGAGGAAAGGGTCCACTGGCGAGTCAATTGGTAGATTAGGAAATTGAGGGAATCTGTTTCTGACAAAACTGTGGATCTGTAAATACCTGAAGAAATGTGAGAGGAAAACAACTTCTCAGTTAACTGTTGAGATGATGCAAAAGTGTTATCAATATATAGGTCTTTAAATGTCTTCAAGGTGCTGTAAAGCAAATTCCATGATTTGCTTCTCAGTACATTATATACGTGTGAAATTAGTTGCTGAAAGCATGTGCAAAGCTCTAAAACTTTGTCGCACTGTGGAGTTAGACTGTTGAACAGTTTCTCACCCGTTTTCAGCTCAGGTTTTGTTTAGGCGGGGCAAAATCCAACCTATCTACATCACAGCCACCTATCTACGTCAGATCACAGACACAGGGAGAAGCCACCTCCCGGAAATCTCTGCAGGTTGGGATGTCTGCAGACAGTTTAGATAACCTGCATTCTGTTACTCAGCTGGTACGATGCAAAGACAAAGTAATTAACACATAAAACACTCAGAGACTGCAGGTAGGTCTGTTCTGACATCTGCAATTGATTTAGCTAGTTGTTGCTGTTGTTGCTAGATCAATAAATTCGAGGGGGCGGATACATTACTTAACACTGATACATTACATTTTATATTTCTTTCTTAAATCTTCATTTAAAATGCCATTCATAATCCACCATTTGCTCTGCATTTTCAACCCCCAAAAAAATCAATTAAAGGCAAATATCCAAGCACACATGGGAGTTGTATTTGTCTTTAAACTATTAACAGCTGATATTAATTGCAGTACGTTTCTACTGGTGCTCCTGCAAGTGGGGCCTTTGAAAAAGGACATGTACTGAAATACCTCTTGTAATCACTTAAAAGCGCTTAGTGAAGCAATTGTGCTCCTGAGTGCTGAAAAGCTATCCCTGTGTCAAGCTGCAGCTAAGTTCAATATTTCTGGAGGCAAGGGGGCAAAGCCTGACCAGGTAGACCTAATGTAAAGTGTACCTACCAACAACAGACAAGTATACTTCTAGTTATACTAATGGACATTGATTTGGGGCTTACTTTTTTCCCTTCTTCCTAAGCTATAACCCTTAAGGAATATAACAGCATTTGCATCCTCCTTTCAGAAGTTTTTTTTTTTTTTTTTTTTTTTAGATAATGTAGGCTACCTCAAATTAAGACAACTACTTTACCCTAAACACCAACAGAGATTTAAATCTATCATAGATCTGCTAAAATGGGTGATACATATTTATGTCAAGGTTAATCTAATTTCTTGCTTTGCTTCCTTACGGCTTTACCTGGATAAGGAACTGCATGTGTTATTGTATTCATTTACAGTCCTATCGGGAACTGTGTCACTTATATTATCGCTAACACAAGTCACAAGTAGAATTGCTAAGACAAGTTAATCAATTTAGGTGTTATCTGCGATGTAGGATAAAAAACTGTGACCTTGGGACTACTGTGAGTGAGTTGATAGGTGGATACCTAGAGATAGCAACAAACATCATTGGCTGTGAAATTAAATACACATTTATTTAAAAAACTCTGTATAGCCTACTTTACAATTAATTTAACAAAGGGCTTCACAATTGTCAATGTCAATATCCAACCTAACTCTTAGAGAAGACAACAAAAACTCAAAGGAGAGAAAATACATGGATGAAATGTAGTGAGTAGTAAATCAGTGAGGGATCCTATCCTCCAGAAAAAGTTATTAAAGCAAACAGTGCAGACCAGGAGCTGGAGAAAACTGTCCATATGAATTAAAGATCAACAAGAGAGGCACAGTTTAGTCAGTTCATAATCCATGCATTGAGGCAAAGTGTTCTACATTACCTTTAGTCTGTACAAATTGGAGGCAGTGGTCAAATACCAGGCCCGGGGAAACATTATGGCTCATAATGGATCCACGGGATGGTCAAATAAACCAGAAGCCTAGGAGGGCTTTATATCTTTTCTAATAATTTTTTTTCCCTTCCACAATCTGTTCATTACATTTTACAACAATATCGTAGACAAAACAATGAACACTGCAAAGGTGATCAAAACAGGGTATCATGCAAATGTTAAAGCAAAAACAGAGCACTATCAGGACCATACAAACACTACAAACAAGAGACAAAAAAAACTAAGCTTGTAGGCTGGGTTGCTGTCCGTCATATCATATCAGTGGGTACATCACTCAGGGATATTTGGAAAATGCACATCTCGAATGTATCGAATGAAGGGGTCACATATTTTATTGAATTTTCTAAGTGAGCCCCTTAGTACACATCAAATTATTTCCAATTTGGCAAACCCAAGAACTTCCCTTATCTGAAGGGTATGCAGAGGTGGTGCCGGGGATTTCCACTGCAATAAGATCAGGCGTCTGACGAGTAGAGTGTCAAAAGCTACAAAGCCTTTTTCTGGGGAAGAGAGTGAAAGCATGGGTGGAATTACGCCGAACAATGCTACCATAGCATTTGGATCAATTGCTATGGTAGCATCAAAAGCTTTCTCAATGACCTTGGACAATTAACTAAAGACCCCTACCCAGTAAGATTTTAGAGTGGGGCAAGACCAAAACATATGGACATGGCTCGCAGGAGCTTGTCAACATCTATCACAAGTTGGGTCGATATCTTTATAAATTTTAGAGATCCTAACTTTGGTAAAGTGAGCACGGTGTACTATTTTGTAATGAATCAGTCCATGTTTTGCGCAGATAGATGACTTGTGTACATTATCAAGAACATCGTCCCAGAGTTCCTCAGTGATCCCCTCCCAGTTCCTCCTCCCAAAGTGTCTTAATTGAGTTTAAGGAACCCAAACACATGGAATTTATCAGAACATAAATATGTGACATCATTCGGGGTATTGGTTTGAGGAAAGGGTCCACTGGCGAGTCAATTGGTAGATTAGGAAATTGAGGGAATCTGTTTCTGACAAAACTGTGGATCTGTAAATACCTGAAGAAATGTGAGAGGAAAACAACTTCTCAGTTAACTGTTGAGATGATGCAAAAGTGTTATCAATATATAGGTCTTTAAATGTCTTCAAGGTGCTGTAAAGCAAATTCCATGATTTGCTTCTCAGTACATTATATACGTGTGAAATTAGTTGCTGAAAGCATGTGCAAAGCTCTAAAACTTTGTCGCACTGTGGAGTTAGACTGTTGAACAGTTTCTCACCCGTTTTCAGCTCAGGTTTTGTTTAGGCGGGGCAAAATCCAACCTATCTACATCACAGCCACCTATCTACGTCAGATCACAGACACAGGGAGAAGCCACCTCCCGGAAATCTCTGCAGGTTGGGATGTCTGCAGACAGTTTAGATAACCTGCATTCTGTTACTCAGCTGGTACGATGCAAAGACAAAGTAATTAACACATAAAACACTCAGAGACTGCAGGTAGGTCTGTTCTGACATCTGCAATTGATTTAGCTAGTTGTTGCTGTTGTTGCTAGATCAATAAATTCGAGGGGGCGGAGCTTCAGCTCCTTCAGGCTACACGTCCCCCCAGTCTCAAGCACAGAAGACTGCTGATTTTCTCTCGATTTCCAAACCTAATTTAACATACTTAACATACTTTTTTTTCATTCGAATTTGGAAGGGTAGTTAACAACACATTATTCTGTGGTGTGATCAACTTAAAAATCATTTTCAGTTCTGCTTTACAGCATCTTTAATGGAAAAAAATGTAATGGGATTGCGATGAGATCAATTTAACGCTGACATTGAAAACTTTTCAATAGGCTTTATTATTTTATTAATTGTGGGAACAATTGTTTGAAGATGTCTGGACCTGCGCTTAAAGTATTTTTAATGATCGGAAATGATGAGAGTCAACGTCAGCGGCAGCAGCAATCAGCATCAGCAACACCCTATACCGCCGGGGTAGCTAAAGACAGCTAGCTAACTACCTAGCAAATCATTAACTAGCTATCTTACTTGCTTGCTTACCAATCTAGTATTAATTGATTTTATTGAGGATCATTGCACCTGTCGTATGGTATGGACTGTTCTGCTGTCAACAGTTGAAAGGTAGCTCGCGATAAGTTATATTCAGACTTGCACGAGGAGAGGCGTGAGTAGCAAGATATATTTATCTAGCCAGCTAGCTAAGCTAAACTACTGCTACTCTTACACTCGACTAGTTAAGTTAGCTAGCTATAGCTATGATCGCAGCCTAATTTTGTTTATTCACTGCTAGCAATTTTGGTTATCACTCATGGGCCATGATAAATCCAAGCCACAACATATTCAAGGTAGTTATTTAGCTATTTGAAGATAACTCCAAAGTTAAAGCTAAGCTATGCGTTGTTCGCTGGTTTGGAGGATTACATAATCAGAAGAGGCATGTTGGGCTTTTAGCTTGGTAGCCAGGCAAAAGATTCTTTTGACAGCTCAGTATCACTGGTGCAATTGGGTATCACAATTACCAGATGGATATCTACAATGGATCTCGATCAAATTTTAACCAGCATGTATCTGGCAGGGATTCTCGGGCAACCAACCATCCATCACACACAGCTGACACTGTGCAGCAATCTTGTCGGTTCCATGTCTTGGCTAACTTTAAGTTTAGCGTAATACACATTTACTTATAATAAACTATTAATTTGCGTTGTGTAGTGCTACGCATATGTATTTTCTTTATATGCCATTTGCCATGCTACCATTTATGTAATCTGTGTTTTGTGTTGTCCAAGTCCTCGAGAGCACCTGTCCTGCATGTTTTAGATGTTTCCCTGCTCCAGCACACCTCATTCAAATAAATGGGTTGTTATCAAGCTCTGTGGAAGCTGGGTAATGACCATTCATTTGAATCAGGTGTGCTGGAGCAGGGAAACATCTAAAACATGCAGGACAGGTGCTCTCGAGGACCAGGATTGAACACCCCTGGAAGTAATGCATCGGCAATTTTATGTTAACATGATGGTGCTGATTAATTTTCGTAGTTAATCGCAAACTTGCTAAACACTGGTTCTCTGGTTGAGCGAAACCAAGAGACATTGAAAGAATTGGTGTGTGGCAGAGCGAAATAGGTCAGATTGACATTAATAATGTGTTTAAAAGTGGAGCATGACAGGTGTCAAGAGGAAACGGTCTGCCACTGCTTCAACCTGTTCATCTAAAAATATGATCCTGTCTGTGCGTCATACCTCTTATTTGAACACTGACATTATTTCATCTCTGGCCTATTTGACAAAAAAAACAATAAAGACCTTTATTAAAGATGATACATGGTGCTTGAGTTGTTTCAATGTTTATTAGTTCCTCATCTAAACCATCTTATGGTCTTAACTTAGCCTACTGTATTTGCTTTTGGGATAGGCCTGTACTTTATTATATCTGGGTGAAAAAAATCCACTTTACAATTTCTGTCTAACAGGTGCTTAGGAAATTACCTGTAGGATTGCTGTTGCCATGAGAGTAGGAAGAACTAGAAGAACAGCTACACTGTCAGTAAAATGTAAAATTGAATATGGTAGTTGAATATAATTATAGTCAAAATTGTCTTCGTAACAACATTCTCTCAAGTTTCTCTCTGTAACCATCTCCTTTTCTACTCCTTTGGAATACAGTGAGAGCAGCTCCACTGAGATGGAAACCCCCCTGTCCTCGTAAAGTAGGAAATCAAGAACTCAGGTAGGCATCCTCTTATTTCATTCTGGTTGAAGAGCCAAGATGTGTTTCTCAGTCTCTCTTTCCATGAATCACTTTTCTGTTTCTCTTGTTTAATCTCATTTTTGTCAATTATGTCCTTGTTAACTTTATCTCCCGTGAAGGTGAACTAGCTTTAGCTTGAATGTACTTACAATCAGCATTTAAAACTAGCTTATCCAAACTTCCTCTACGATGGGAAGGAAGAGGAGGAAAGGAAAGGGAAAATGATGATGAGGACCAGAGAGTTATGGTATTTACATTTACATTTAGTCATTTAGCAGATGCTCTTATCCAGAGCGACTTACAGCAAGTACAGGGACATTCCCCCCCGAGGCAAGTAGGGTGAAGTGCCTTGCCCAAGGACACAACGTCAGTTGGCATGACCGGGATTCGAACTGGCAACCTTCGGATTACTAGCCCGACTCCCTCACCGCTCAGCCACCTGACCTCACCTTAACGTATTGGTTGTGTCAGATGTCTGTGCCTCAGCTAAACAGTTTCTACTCTAAATCTACATTCTCTGTAGGTAAAGGTATCAAATCTCTGACTAACCTCTCAGTCTGGTGACACATTCTGTCACTCCAGATAGCTTGCATGCTACAGGAAACTGCTGTCTTGCTAAGGCAAATGTAAATTCCCTGTCTGGCTTATGACAGCATTAACTGGCTTTGAATCAGCCAAACCGGTCCGGTCCAGCGTTACAAAGGACCTGTTGGTACCTTTTGTTTTAACTAACTGGTTTCATTTTTGACTATTTTGATGATGTGAAAAATGCAAACTCTTGAAAGCATTCCCTCCCGTGCGTGCGGTGTCCGCCTCCACAGGTTAGCCTCGAGGCTGTCCCTCTCCATGTGAGGATATGGAGTGTGGGTGTAGCCTGCTGTCTCTGCATCTGTGCTTCTGCACACACAGGACTGAGGTTACGTAAGGTGTTGCCATGGTGAGGCGGCCGTGTGCCGCAGCATGGTCCGAGTCTTGGAGTGCTCATGGCTGCTTGTTATGGTGGGTTGCCATGGGGACAGAGTGGGTCCCTCTTGCAGCAGCCATTATTGGGTTAGGGACACCAGAGTGTCTGTTATGTCGTCATTGCTGGGGAGGAGCTCAGAAAACAGGGCAGGAGGGGGGAATACGGCAGGGGGGGATACGGCAGGGGGAAGAAGTAAGGAGGGATGAGGCAACAAGATGATGATGAGAGGTGTAGACATGATTAGATGAGGGGGAAAGGAAGGGAAGGGTGATCAGTGTGTGATGAAGACACTTATCCTCTATCCGTCGATCCTTGTTTTGATGTTATGATGATATAGGTTTGTTTGTTATATCTCGCAGGTCTGCCCGTCGGCCTCCCCTTTCACTGTGGTCACCATGGAGGTCCAGTCAGGTGAGGGGCCACCAGACTCTAGCAACTTGGCTCCTGCTATGTCCACTGGCTCCGCCCCCAGTCCACAGAGTGAAGCTGTGACCAGTGAGCTTCAGGAGCTGTCTCTACAGCCCGCCCCCAACCTGCTGCCCCTCACAGAGAGGAAGAATGGTTAGTTTTCACTCCTGTCAGCTACATGAATGAAGTCTAAATATGGAGTTACTTTATTATGGATATTTTACATTCCCTAACAATGTTGCAAACATAAACATAGTCATACATCAGGAGTATGAAAAAGAAAAGTGCCAATGGATGTTGAAACACAGAAATCCAAAGTTCAACTCGGGTCACAGTTGGCGAATGTCAGTTTAAGCTGTGGTAGCCACAGGGCTATTTAAAGGTGACATGACATGAAAACTTCACTTTAGGAGGTTATTTAACATTAATATGAGTTCCCCTAGCCTGCCTTTGGTCCCCCAGTAGCTAGAATTTTCAATAGGGGTAAACCAAGCCCTGGGTGTTCTTCTCCGCCTTTGAGAAAATGAAGGCTCAATTGCTCTGTTTGAAAATCTCCTCCTTGTGACGTCACAAGGAGGAAGGTTACCTCCCCTCTCTCTGCTTTGCCCGCCCAGAGAATCTGGCCCGCCCATAAGAAACTGAGCTATGACCGTGCAAGTGTTTTTATCCTCTAGAGACATCATGGCTTGCAAACGAACGAAGCATTACATTTGCTCAGTTTGGATGTACAAAGGAAAACAAAAATCTTTTTACAGTTCCTTCATTCGAGCCTCTGAAGACCCAGTGTCTTAATTTTATTTTCTCTGGAAATGTGCCTACACAACTTCTGTTGTAGGCGCATTCGTTTTGTATTTCTGCGCCAAACACTTCAGCCACGACTGTTTCCTCAACTTGAGCTAATACAAAACTGGCCGTTCTGAAATTAAATTCTGGATCAGTACTAACTCCTTCGTCCAGCTACTAACCTCGGACAAGTAAGTTAACTAACGCTATATCATTTTGTAGCTTTACTGTATGTGGTTAACGTTACCTAGCTTGCTACCCTTAGAATGTGGCTGTAACATTAGCTCTGCAGCTAACAGCTGAGTTACTGTCGCTAATGGAAAGGTAGATAGCATCAAGTACGTGTGTGAATACATGCTGTAACGTGAGTGTTGTACACTTCTTTGTTATTTGGATAACCGTTCTGCTGTTGGTGTTATGGCGCGCGCGATATCCGCCTTTCCCCTCATTGAAATGACTGAGTGTGTACCCCTGAAAACCAGGGTTATCAGATGTTCACACTGCAGCGTTTTTTAACGCTCTGCATCGCTTGCCTTCCCACAGTACACCACGCTCGGGGGCGTGTTAGACAAGTTAATACAGAGTTGTAGTTCTCTAAGGTCACTGTTGTAGTCATGGCCAAGCGTGCAGATTTGGGTTCATGTACTCACAATATCGATCAAAATACCACTTTTACACAACATTTATGTAAGTGCAAGATTTTACTAGTGCAAGATTACAGCAGAATACATGTTACGCCACCGGTCACTCAACCAGTCGTTTGTAGGCTGGGCTAGCGAGCTAGCAGTGGCACAGAACAGTCACGTAATGTGACGAGACTAAATTTAAAAGTAGGCTTAGAAATGTTTGTCATGACCAACGGTTGCTACGTTACAAGAAACCAATCCGATTGGCCAACGCTAGCGTTTTCACGCTCCTCATTTACATAAAGTTGAGAAAATCCAACTTGCAATGCTCCGCTCCACTCGCCTTCCCACAATGCCCTACGTGAGCGTCAACGCCTGGTTTCATTGAAAATGAATTGGAAGCCGGCGCCGCCCGCTCCGCTGCAGTGTGAACGCACTGTTACAGCAACGGGGCTACAGCCATTGCGATACATCCATTGTAAACATTAGCGCATGGTGCCGCCCCTCCGCTCCTCATTAGCATTTAAAGCTACAGACACCAAAACGGCGCGTTCTGAGGAAAGCTCCTTGTGGGACTGCTAGTAGTGGCCGTAATTCTGCACCAAGGCTGAATTTCGGGATAGAGACTTCTGATACAGTATTAGAGGACCACTAAGGCCTATATAAAACCATCCAAAAACAGCATGTCATGTCACCTTTAATACTCCGTTAGAAGCCCATATAAAAGTATGCTGTGCGTTATATAAAGATATAGAAAAATTAAGTTTGAATGTTTTTGCATTGACAGTGGCATTCACATGGAAAATAGTTGATTCAGGAATTCTTAGTGAAGGCGTTTCACACACAGATTTGTGGTGTGTAGGGCTGAGCGGAATGGCCTAAAATGTTTATCACGGTATAATTCCTAAGCACTGACGGTAACGGTATATATCACGATATATTAGTTATTCTTAAAATGTCATGACAATGCAATCCGCACCGCAGCGGCTAATCTACCGCACTCGGACGGATTTGGATTGGGTAACTCCGGTGTGTCGCATGTTTTGCAGTGCTTTGCCACGGAAGAGCGACTTTAGCGTTAAACAGTAGCCAACGTTTATGGGATCGCAAGAAAACTGTTAAATATTTGTAGTGAGTTAGCTATAAACAAGTATTACATGGCTGAATACTCGATTATGTTGGCCTACAATAAACATTTCACAATTCTAACCAACCTGGCATTGGATTTGTTAAACGCATTCTGGTAGATTGTTCATATTCGCGCACATGCATAACGCTTGCTTACCCTTGCCAACAAAAGCAGTTTACTCCAATGAATGTTTGCTTCCTCTGGAGGTGCGCTAGCTTGTTTGTTGACTTTCATTGGCTGGCACAATGCGTGCAGCGTCTATGCTTAAATGTTTGAACTAACAAATTTGAACTAGCCCACTAGGCTGTATCACTTGACTTATATTTTATACCAAACAGAAACACTTATTATACATTTATTAATATACCGTGATATCCATGATAATGGAGAGTGTCCTGGTAGTGAATACATAGGAAGTAGACTAATTGTTTCACAGTGCAGTCTTTAGCAAACAAACTGGTTTGATAATAACCCCCCAAAAAGATATTTTGCACCAAAAAAAAACAAAGCATTGTTTTTTTAATAGTTTACTTGACTAATATTTGAGAATTAGCCCAAAAAGACAAAACAACTCGAACCCTGTTCTCAATTGAAATACACTTGTTTGTCATGAGGACATTACCCTGTTCCATGGTGCATGATGGGAACTCTCGCACTCTGGAGAAAGGAGAAGAAGCATCAACAAGCATTGCATGACCATTTATATAGATACAGTAGCTCACACACCTGGCCTATGTGAACTATCAACTCTGCAGTCATAATACAGGGCTGGTAACACAACACGGAAATACATTCTATCTGACTCAGTAATCACAGTTAGACTTTCTTCTGACTTGCTACTCAGTGTACATAGTTTACCTCCCACTCTCTTGCTAGTTGCTTATCTCAGTGGAGAGGAGAGCTCAGTTAAGCTGTTAGAATTTATCAGAGACCTTAGAAGAGGAGGAACAGGGCACATGCATGTGCCCTCAGGGTCAAAGGTCACCTGGAATCCAGAGATTGTGGAGAGTGGTGAGCTGGAATCAATAATCCAGAGGCTCTAGAGGGGAAATAAATACAAATAGCTTACGAAAACCTCAGGCATCCAAACAACAATGGTTTTACTGTAGAGGAGGCTCTGGAACTTAGTTAATTGTTGACTGTAGCAGCATGTCATCTACGCAGTGGACCGTGTAACGAGACTTATCACTTCACCCTGCCGTCCGTCCCAGTCCTGTTCTCTAAGCTGGAGCTGTTTACGTAGAGCATGTATCATACCTCCTACACACACACACGCACAAACATTGGTCAGCGTTTTGTACACAACTTAATATGTGAGTGTGAATGAGTGCTCAACGGGACAGTTTAGTGCCAGATCTGCCTGGGCTCAGGTACTTTGCTGAGGAGGCCTGCGTCCGGGAGTGAATGCTGCTGGACTAGCTGGCCTGTCACTGCTGGACCAACAGCATCACAGAACAAAGCAGAAGAGGTCCGGACTCTGCAGGCCTGTCTCTGTCTGTCCACTATAGTGGCTGACTGTGGATAGCCATGTATAGCATGGAAACGAGAGTGCATACTTATTTTCATATATACATATTCATACACAAATACACAGTAAGTGTCAACATTTGGCACGTGGGAGTCAGGTGGCTGAGCGGTTAGAGAATCGGGCTAGTAATCAGAAGGTCGCTGGTTTCGATTCCCGGCCGTGCCAAATGACGTTGTGTCCTTGGGCAAGGCACTTCACCCTACTTGCCTCGGGGGGAATGTCCCTGTACTTACTGTAAGTCGCTCTGGATAAGAGCGTCTGCTAAATGACTAAATGTAAATGTTGCTTTCAACCGCCTTGCATCTCACACATACAAACTCTCACTCAAACACTGCGTGAATGAGACATTGACTGTTCTGGCAGGTGAGATCAGGCTGGAGGCGTGACTGTCATGGGATGGGACATGTTAAGTGGCCTGTTCTAGGCGCTTGATATCCTGAAGTCTGAGAAAGAGAGGAATCTGGAGATTTGAATTTGTATTTAGACCGAGATATACCGCCACCTGATGGTGAATGATGAGACCACAGAGACAGCAGGAGCAGCAGAGTGAGAATAGGCAGAGCAGGAGGTGTTATCCAGCTTGTATCTGCTTTTACAGCTCCCATAAGTTCCCAGTTTAAATCAGTGAGTTTGCCAGCTTGTATTTGATCAGTGTGTGTTTAAACCAGCATCCAGCAAACGAGCCGCAAACCCGCATCCATAGCACCCAAGCCGCAAACCGCGTGCCTGCATGCGTGCATGCGTGCATGTGTCTATCGGGGTGGGTGACCTGTGAGAAACCCTAGCTCCCATGTGCACAGGTGAAGAGGAGCTGGATATAGCCCCCCTGGCCAGCTGGGCCTGCTATTTAAACCAGCCCTCCTCACCCTCCTCCTCTATACGTGGGAGTGGGGGTCGCCAACATTCTAGAGTGTAGGCCCAGAGAGAAGGAGTTAATTTGAGACTTGTTTACAGCACTACCGCTCCTGTGAAGAAGACCGGGGTGAAGATGCAGAGGACCCTGTCTTCAGTCAGTCATTGACGAACGTGTGTGCTAGAAACAGGCTCATTTGTATTGAGATATTGTCCCCCTCAGATGTTGAATCTCTTTGATTGTTGGGGGGTTTGGTTACTGCAGAGAGATTAAAAGCCTAGCGGAAGTGTGACATACTTGTGGATGATGGGATAGAGAGTCATAACATAGCCAGGGATAAATCGTAAAAGTCTCTTCTTGATCTCTCACATGCGTCCTTCCCTAAACCTGTAGTAAGCCGAAAGAACACGGAGGATCCTCTCATTCCTTCTAGCCGTTGTGTTATGAGAAGGAGTTAAGGAGACACTACGTCGACTTGTGAGATCCAGGGTGTTGTGAGGGAGAAGAGGGGGAAGAGTTGAGTCAGGCCGTTAACCCCCCCCTCCCCCCCCCCCCCTCCTTTTATGACCTCTGACAATCCTTCACCCACAGTGACATCACAGCCATCCCAGTGACGGGTCCCGGGAACACCAACTGGAGGAGAATGTGAGATGGGGACTGGGTGCTCATGTCAGACCTGTAGGAGGGCTGTCTCCAGCTGAACTCTGGTCACTGGGTGCTGGACTGTCATAAAACAAGTGTGGTTTTCCTCACACCTGTTCACTCCACCGACCACGGGACACATCCCGACACCACTTTCCTTCATTTGTGTTTTACTCGTAATCTGCTTCAATGTACTGTATTACACGTGATAAGCTCCTTTTTGTAATATATGGACTTAGTTTTCCACAAAGCAAAAAACAACAACAAGTGTATTTCATTTAAGTTAGAAGGATAGAAGGCCCGTTATGATAAGCCCTCAAGCCTCACTGGATGTTAGACGTTGGCTTGACCGGTCTTCGAAAAAAGCCCCTGTTGGCCTCTCCAACACTATTAACCCATTGTGTTATCTTCGGGTCATTCTGACCCATCAGTCATTGTGACCCACCGTCGTATTGCGGCAACTTTAACGCATACAAAAACAAAGTGAAGCATTTTCTTTTAACCGTTGGGCTGTCTCAGACCCCCCAAATTGCGAAGGTTAAAAGAAAAATATTTTTATTTGTTTTTGTATTGGGTAAAATTGGGTAAACACAACGATGGTTCGTTATGAACCTTTGGGTCATGTGACCCGAAGGCAGCACAAGGGTTAAACATTAGTCTCAATAAGCCACATTACGCTCTGCTGGCTTCGCTGTAAATACAGGGGCATTCCACGGATCCGACCTCAACCTTGGTACTCTGTAGCTACCTGCACAGTCGGCTGGAAATCCACTGACCCTGTATGTGCAGAGCAGACAGCCAGGCAGGCCTCTCCACATAGCAGCCTGACAGGCAACCCTTTGCCGGTCCGATAAACAACGATTAGCTCCCACTTCTGATATAGCAGAATGCAGGTAGGGTGTGTGTTTAGGATGTGCTTAGAGCAATGCAAGTTGTTATTTGCCTTTCCCTATCAGTATTTATGGCTGACATAAGCACACACTGACTACACAGTCTACACACACATACACACACACACACACACACACATGAAAGCAGGATTATCCCTGCAAGCGTTTGGTCGGTGCCTTATCTGCAGCAAGGGGGATCAGAGTCCTGATTCGTTTTCCCCTTCCTCGTCAAAGGGAGCTTTGCCTTATTAGTTTATGCATGCGCTCCAGCACACACAACCTGCGTCTCTACTGTAGTAAAAAAAAGAAAAGAAACATCTCTTATTGACCTAGTTGCAGGACAGCGGATGATAAGTAACCGTGAAGTGTAGGTTAGTAATCGTTGTACAAGATGGGAGTCTTCTTGGTTTAGGGGTTTTCTCTCCTTGACATTGTTTTGCAGAGTGAACTTCCCCAGCTTTGTGAACTTGGGTGGAGAAAAACATTGCTCCACCGCTCCTTTACATGTGTGTGTGTGTTTCAGGCAAATACATACAGGAACACTGGAGTCAGCCCGGCGTTGCAGTTTGAGCAGCGTTTATGCTTTAATGAGAACTGACAGATGAAAGGAAATACAATCACCTTGAAGGGCTCTCGCTGTTCTGCTGCCTGGTCCTTGCACTCTGACAGAGGCTCCCTAATGAGGATTAATTAGACTAACTCCAGTTTGGAGAGAGAGACAGAGAGAGAGAGAGAGAGAGAGAGAGAGAGAGAGAGAGAGACAGAGAGACGAACAGAGAGTGGAAGAGTGCAACAGGGACAGAGAGGGACAGAGAGGGAGAGAGAAAGCGACAGATAGTGAGAGAGTGACAAGGAGCTAGAAAGTAAAAGCGGGATATTTGTTTCTTTCTGTGTCTGTGTAGAAGTTGTTTCACCCCCGCGGATCATTAGCTCTGCCTTACATTACATTACTCAGCTCTCACAGGTGCACACACACACACACATACACTTATGTTGACATTATTGAGCTGAGATCAGAAGTGCTGAGAGAGAGGTATTTGGTGTGGAGGAAAAGGATCAGTAAGAGTGTGTGTGAGTGTGTGTCTACGTCTGTCAAAGGCTGAGTGAGTGAATACAACAGCAGCTGTGACAGAGTGCTTGATCACGAATTCACTGGCATTTGACACACCCACACGCACGCACGCACGCACGCACGCACGCACACCCTTCCACACATACACCTCTCACTCAGTCTGGTGCTGCAGCACACACTGCCTCTCCAAGCTTTTAGCTGTGCAGTCTTCTCCTTGAGCTGATTCCTCTCTCTCTCTCTTTTCTTCTTTTGTATAGTTTTTGTACGTCAAACAGAGGATTGTACCCATTTTTGCTATAGTCTCTTTTTAGGAGGTGGACTTCAAAAGCAATTTAAGTGCACTTTGAATGGACTTTTGGAGAACTAAAACCTAGAGTTTTCCTTCTAGTTTGCAGGGAGAAGGAATCACACATTCCGTTTCATCCGGTTGTATCTTCCATGAATGTGTGTTGGAAGGTCTGTGACGCTACGGAGACTTTCGAAATGCAACCAGACTTACTGCCAGCACTGGATTGAGCTGAGTTCTTAAAGAGATAAACAATATACATACATTTGACTTTGGGACAGTTCTGGGCGTTTTGTGTTTGACTGATATCATTGATGGGACCTCGGCCTCTGCCTCCACTTGATTTATTCATTTGAACCCTGTCGTTATGCTGGACCCCTGCCTTCGCATCGACCCCGCCTCCTTCGGGGCTCCTCCAATGAGCAGCAGCATGGATAAGAGAGCGATACGCTTCGAGTTAGAGCGGCGGGCTTGTCAGAGCCTGAGGGAAGGTGGGAGTCCTGATGCGTACACACTCACACACTTGTGTGTACTCACGTTGAACCATGCATGCAAAATCATTGGCAATCCACTGTAAGTTAAGGATAGATTGTTATCGATGTTAGCTAAATTTATTTATTATTATTTTTATTTTATTATTATTATTATTGCGTTTATTATTGTTGTGATTGTTCGGAACTGATAATGTATGCCACTTTCCTCTATACTTCAGTGTTTTATATTTTTTATTGAAAGGTCACACACACACCTGTCAAATATAGTTTTTGTCGGCCTCTGCTCCATTGAGTGTCTCAGCCTGCTGTGGCTCGCTGTGTGCCAGCGTCAGGTGTTTTCTGGGCTGCAGGTCAGATCCTGCCCCTCGCTGGCCGCAGCCCCACAGCCTGGCCCACCTCCAGACAGGCCTCGTGCCCGCTGGACTGCACGAACCCAGGAACCTGTAGACCCCGCGGCAGCAGCCAGGACCAGGGGCCATGAGACGAGCCAAGCCCCACGGGCACTCGTGTAGCAGGGAGACGCCGAATATAACCGAAGCCTTCGCAGCACTATAAAGAAGTTGTCGGCACATAATGAATTTACGAGGCAGAATGTCAACCCCCTTGACATCGAGTTTGCTGTTTGTCATGTTTCACAGTGGTAATGAAAATACAGAATATGTTCAGCGACTGCTGATGGTGGGGAAGTCATGTTGGCCAACTGTATACAGTTATCCCGTAGGCAATCATTCAGACACATGGAGACACAACATGACGCAAAGAGTGAATCTGAGAAGGCTAGATACCTCAGAGACGGAATTCCAAGCAGAGACCAACAGAGATCTACAGAGAGATACAGCTAGCTGGGAGACATACTACCCAGTCCTGAGGGTGACTGTCCGAGGGAACCCTGATGGTTGGAACTGTACCACAAAGCTTGTCCCTGGGTCTGAGTTGTGGAGCTGCTCCCAGCCCTGCAGCCCTGCCCTGTGTACGGACTCCCGGCCGTGTAAGACCAACCGTGGGGCAGGCTAGCTGCACAGCTGGGCCACCACTGAGAGGGAGGGAGGGGCTGTGGGGGTCACGTGTGTCCTTGCTAGCACACGTCTTGTGTTTCTGCCTTGGGGCAGTTTGTGTGTGTGTGTGTGCGTGTGATTTACAGCAATATTCCTCTAACTCTCCAGTCCGGGCCGGGCAGGGCAGAGGGATAAGGTTCCGAGCTATTACAGCGAAGACCCAAATAGACTCCTGCAGCATGGACGGGAGAGGGTTTCAGGTTGAGAAGGGGAAGAGAAGAGAGGGAGAGGGGAACGGGGGTAGGAGAGATCATAAACGAGTGGGGTTTCACTCTAAATATCGGATGGAGTGATGGAAAATGATCAAATGAAAAGATGGAACATAGAGTAGGAGAGTGTGAGAAACAGTGGAAACGATGCAAAACACCATCGAGCTGATTCATTTCCCTTCACGTTGAGAGAGTAGTTCTGAAGTATTGTACTGCAACAAGTGCGCAGTACAAATGTGCCGATTTCCACAGAATAGATCGTAATTGACACATGTCAGTGTCAGCCTGCTGTTTGTGGGCACAGATCAGTGCCACAGAGGGTATGTGTGCGTCTGTGTACCTGTTTCAGTGAACTCCCTTTATGTTCCCTGAGTGTGTACCTGTTTGTGTATTTTGTGAGGGTGATCTAGAATTCTCAGACTCTTGAGGGCCGTTAAGCATGGTCAGAACTCGGAAGGACATTGTACTCATTTAGAAGACGCTTTAATACAAAGCCACCAGTGGCGGCTGGGACTTTGCAGAGGCCTCCCCGCAAAGTAGGAGCTTGAGGCCCCTACCCTAAATCCACTCAAAATGTATCTCCATCTATTATTTTATACCACTGCCAATAGACTGGTTGCTGTCTACCTTTAACCATAGCATATATTCAGCAATGTGAGAGAGAAATAAAAAAAATAAAAATAACAAAAGCACAATTGCGTCAGCACAACAGCAGCCTATTTTTCATTGTTCAAAACCAAAGACAGCGCTATAGCCTTCTGATAGTTCAGCACCGCCACTGAAATAACACACAATCAATGGAATCAATGGAAAGGAAAAAAATTATTCTTGACAATAAGTAAGCAAGTATATTGGTTGCTGGTGAAGACGTGGTGCTGATAGCTACCTGCTGCTACGGTAGTGTTTCGTCTGTGGAGATGCTGATGGTAGCTTCCTCTCTGGCTGGTCTAAATAAGTGTGTAACCTTTGGGCGTTTTGCTGGAGCTTGTTCAGACAACAGTTTATTGCTGCGCTTTTGAGCACCGCTTGCATATTTTCTTTTACTTATGTCTCTGCCATCAACTAGCAAAACGTAATGATTAGCATTTTTGAAATGTGCGCGTTCAAGAGGCGTAATGGCGTAGTAGTGCACGTAAGATACGTAAAAGCCATTGTTGCCAGATTTAGGGATTTTTAGACTATTTAGCCTATTGAAGTGGATGAAGATCCGTTACGTTGCCTACATTACGGGATTCCTTTACCCGGTAGTTGAAACTTGGGGCTCCGAATGAGCGCCCTCAAAGTTTTGTAAAATACTTTTTAAAATATATATTTTTTTATAGGCCTGTAGGACTAGTCAGTTTTTTTGCTATGCAGGGCGGGGCCCTTTGCGCGGGGGGGGGGGGGGGGGGGTGCTGCTGATGATGCTGGCTAGATGGGTGAGGCTTGCTGCATGGGACTTGCTGGCCGGTAGTGGCTGGCTGGTTCTGGGTAAGGCTGGTTGGTTCTATCTGGTGCTGGGGCTGGCTCATTGCACCACATCCTGATGAAGGTTGTTTGACAGATTTCTGTAGAAGTGCTAGATATGTATATTAAGTATACATTTACATTTAGTCATTTAGCAGACGCTCTTATCCAGAGCGACTTACAGTAAGTACAGGGACATTCCCCCCGAGGCAAGTAGGGTGAAGTGCCTTGCCCAAGGACACAACGTCATTTGGCACAGCCGGGAAGCAAACTGGCAACCTTCAGATTACTAGCCCGACTCCCTCACCGCTCAGCCACCTGACTCCCCTAGTATAACAGTATACGGTATAACAATGAAGAGATGATAAAATATCATGCATTAACAACAACTGTTTATTTAGTGGCAGGACACGTTTAACATATTCCACTCTCTTAGAGACACTTATTCTTTTTGCATAATCTGATTGTCTCTTTTGATTTGCCTTTATAGTGAGTACCGATCTGAGTATTTCAAATGATTATTGGCCGATAATGATCGGCGACCGATCGATCGGAGCATCCTTACCGACTAACCTGACCACATCCACCATGATGTGCACTTAGAACAAGACACACTCAGCGAAAGGTCATCACATGCTTAATATACAGCACATAAACACTTCAGTCACACATATTACCACAAGGCTATAAACATGTTCTCTCACCCCAGGCTAGCATGCTCTGTGGAACAGCACGGGATGATCTGATGTGACCACACACACCCACACACACTCACACAGCCAGACACCCATGCCTGGCTTCACGGTGCATGTGTCTGTTCGTGATTGGCTGTCGGGTGAATGTCGCACCCGTCTCTTGAGACGTTTCCCACCTTGACGGACCACACATTCAGGTCTTACCTATCTGCCGTATTGCTACCTTGATTTGAAAGAAAAAAAACTCCTCTTTGGCCACTTGTTTGCTGCTTAAGTGTGACTCCAGTTGATTTGGAGGACCTCTCAGCACACAAGAAGGCAACGTGCTGATGGAAGGTGTGATCCTGCGGGACTTCCGCGAGCCACGCTACAAGGGCCGACATGATGAGAACATGGATCGCTCTTCTCACTCTGGATCGAACGCAAAACGCCGTCTGCAGGCACGAGTCACAGTTCAAAAACACTGCTGGAGCGAACAGGCCTTCCTGATTCTGAATCAACTTGCAGTAGCAGAGTACCAAGCCTTGTTGTTTTATGAAACCTCCAGAAACAGGAAGTGGTGTGTGTGTGTGTCACAAAGTCTGCCAACTGTGATAACCTCTGTATCGACACTCGCACACAGACAGAAAGGATGAGAGAGAAACACAGAGAGCCATGACGAGGGTCTGCTTCAGGCTGCTGTCTCGGGCCGCTCTCCTATAGGTGATTCTCAGTCTTCTGTGTGGACGGCGGCAGGCTGTTACCTGTATTGTGTTTCTTCCTAAAGAAGAAGGTCAGAACAGGGAACTGTAGGGTGTTTGGTGCTGTCTGGGTTGCTCTTGTACAGTTCTCTCTGACACTGCTTCCTCTCTCTCTCTCTCTCTCTCTCTCTCTCTCTCTCTCTCACAGTTCTGCAGATGAAGCTACAGCAGAGGCGGACTCGAGAACAGCTCGTCAGTCAGGGGATCATGCCACGTAAGTAACCGTCCGTCCGTCTGTCTGAACATCTCTCCCCTGCACAGTCAGCTCCTGCCGCCCTATTGGCTGGCGGATCCTTCTAGATGGAGAGGATCCAGGAATGGCCTTTTAGACTCGGGCTAACTGTTGCTGTTAGGGCTGCACCTGTTGTCTCCTTTAGTTCAAAGCAGAGCATGGTGGACATAGAGGCTGTGGGATACATAGGGTCCACATGTGAAAATACATGAATATATATATACCGACTATATAGTTGATGTTTACAATATAAGTCGGTCGAGTGAAAATGGCTAGCTTGATGACGCATATTATCGCCGTGCACATTTTTGCTGAAGGTTGCAGGGAGACGGGGATGGTAGTGTAGCGCGTCTACGCCTGCTCTCCGTCACCTCAGGGCCTGGCTTCAGAGCAGAGAGGTAGACTCGATCTCGGACTAGACTGGATTTCAGAGAAAATCCGGTCTCAGGCTTCAAAGCCAGACGAATGAAGCTCCTTCCTCTCCCTGTGACTCTGACGGATGTCATGGCCATCTCAGCAGAACGCATGTGTGTCCGGAGCAAGACGCAGAGCCAACGTTCAATCCTTTACACTTCTGTTATTTTATAGCAGATGAGCAGCCGTAAACGTGGACAGTCAACAGTTCCTTAAAGTGAGTAGTTTGAAGAGAGCTACATGAGTACTGGCCCAGATCTTAGATCTCAGATCTGAGAAGCACTTTGGCTCGCCGCTTCTTTGCATTGTCTACAAGTTGTCTGCTTCTCTTTACGGTCAGCTAAGCTCACTTTCTCTATTCCTCTCTTTCAAATCCTCTTTCCGCTTTGTTTATGGGGGAAGCACTGCGAGCTGGAGGTAAGGTAATGTGTTTACTGTAGATACATAAATACATGCTGGCGTTCCTGGAATTGAACACATTTATTTAACTGCACACACATATACACATATAAAAATCTAAATATATATATACACACACACACACACACACACACACTTTGTCTCGTCACATAGAGAAGTCACACACTCAAGAAGCCAGCGTTATCTTTAGAGACAGACAGCTGTAGCATTCAGCCCAGAGTTGAACCAGGCCACAGCCTCATCCGTTTTGAGACAACATGTTTCAAAAGATGTTCATGATTATCTGTCTATGTTGACGGAAGGACGACCGCTGTTGAGTTTTGTCGTGTGTGTGCATGAGTACTGTTTGTATGTGTTCTGCTTGTCAGGCTCGGTGAAAGACGTCATTTGAGCAGTGTCATCTTCAATTCCAGCTTTCTGGTACTTTATTAGGAACACTGGCTGCTAACAAGTCAGTTTGATTTAATCCAATTAGAGCTCCTCGCACGTATGACACACAGAAAGAGCCAGCATGTTCCTCCACCAAGTTCTTTTGAAGCGCAGAGCTTTGGTGTCTTCTGGGCTTGTCAGTAGACAAGTGGAGCCAGAGATGACAGCAGCATCGACACAGTTTCATGGCAGAAGCCTGTTGTAGGTGGCAGTTGGTTGGCCAACAGGTCGTGTTCTCAGTAAGGCCTAGTCAAGGCCTCCAGAATTGCTCATCCGCTCTGGGCACGCGGCCAGTGATTCATATCAACCTGGGCCTGCTATTGTGTCTTCTGTATGAGTCAGAACTCAGAAGCGAGAACAACAACCAGAGCCTCTTGATGATGTCTGTTTTGGTGGGCCTGAAAAGGAGATAAAGTGTAGAAATGGAGCAGATGGATGTTATTGTCTTTACTCCAACAACCCCCCCCCCCCCCCCGCCCACTTCTCTCGCCGTCTCCTCCCTCCTCAGTTCCCTCTTTTCTCCACCTTTTCCCTCCATGCCGCTGCCCAGCCTTACTTCCTCTTCCTGCTCCACCCCTTCACTTTCATTTTGGGGGGGGGAACACAGATGAATTATGTCCACGACGCTGATACGCTTCAGTTGTTAAGTGGGCAGACTGAATGAAAGCTGGCTGCTTTCTCTGGGTTCTCCAGGCGGCCTTCCAGACCTCCCAGGCCCCTCCTGCACTTCAAGAACAAGACCATCTCGAAGGATCCATTTTGGGGGAACATTCTTTTGTCTCTTGCTCATTTAACGTTCCAATAACAACTTCACTCGTGCTTGTGCAAGGGTTGTCACAATAGTGTAGTGCTAGCTGTCGTGTAGTATGGTGTTGTGTAGTTGTAATGTAGTGTAGAGGCTGGTAGACAAATGATTGTTGCGAGTGGTCTTTGTACGTTTCCACATGGCAGTCCTACCACGTGGTCTGTATTGTATGTGAAATAGAGGTAATAAAGAGTGAATTGTTCTTCATGGTAGATGTGTGTGCATGTGTGTGTGTGTGTGTGTGTGCTCGCCAGCCCCCCAGTGAGCACGGTTGAGCGGCCGTGGTGTGCTGGGGTGTGTTAGGTTCACCCAGCATGACATACTTGGCTATAATAAGCATCCACAGCGATACCCAAGCTCACATGTTTGTGATACCAGGCCTAAGACACACTGTGCCTATAGTAAACCTCCCCGGGGGAGGACACACGGGCACCCGAGCTCGCAGAAGTGGCTGTCGCTTAGCTCACCCGTCGACCATTGCGAGTCGCGGCGGCTGAGAGAGTTCCGTTTGCGTGTGCGGTTCTTTCGCCCCAACCGCTAAGCGTGATACTGACACGGGCAGGTGGTAGCATGGGAGAGGCATGACCACAGCTCATTCGCTCTTCCTAGGGTACCTATTGCCCTCTGGACTGGCTGTGTGTGTGTGGCTCTGGGATCAGGAGAGCTGCCCGAGTCTTTGTGCAGGAGGCTGGTGATGTCGCAATCTTGTTGGCCAGTGATTGGGCAAACTGTAGGGTTAACGTTGTAATCGAAGAGGTCCCATGAATGGAATGTCCCAGAGTATGACACCAGTCCCAGCTTGTGTCCGATTGGTGGAAGTGAGCAGGCAGGTGAGGTTTCTGATTGGTCCCCGTGTGTTTCGCCTGTTAGGGCAGGTTTCGATCAGGGGGAGGAAGACAGAGGGAGGAAGGAAACACACACACAAACACACATACGCAAATACACATCAGCCCAAACGAGTGGCAGCGTGCCGAGCTGTTGGGAGCCGCTCCGTGATGTCGTCCAAACTGCACCTACATCAGTCTGCCTCCATCCCATGGCTGCGGTTCTCTTTCCTCTTCCGCGTCAGGTCCAGCTGCCTCCAAAGAATAATCCCTACGCAGAAGCTGGGTGTGGGGAGGGGGAGTGGGGGGGGGGGGGGGGGGGGGGGCGAGGAGGTGGGGTTGAGGGCGGGTGGGGGGGAGGGGAAGGCCCGCAGTATGATAATGCAGGCACCCAGGCAGATAAAGAGGTCTTTTTGCACTGACCCTCTCCTCGCCCTCCCACCCCCACCCCCCCCCCCCCCCCCCACCGGGCTGACTGACAGGCCCTCTCGACCCCGCCTGTGGAGGCCACCTACCCCCTTCACTCCCCCCTCCTCTCCCTCTGCCCAGGGGGGTAGGAGTGATGTGCTGATGCTCAGCGGGGTGCACTGAGGCTTGAGTCTGGACCGCGAGCCTGGCCTGCGGCCAACTGACCCGCCAGGTCACCTCTCTGGTGGGGCGGGAGGGAGCAGGGGCCTGACGTGTTAGTGACAATGTTGGTTTAGCGTACTGTCTCTTTATCTCTCTGTCTCTCTTTCACGGTGTCTCTCTCTTATCGCCGTCGCTTTCTCTTTCTTTCTCTCTCTCTCTCTGGCCTTCTCTCTCTCTCTCTCTCTCTGGCCCTTTCTCTCCTTGGATTTCTCTCCCTCTCTTTCTGTCTCTCTCTCTTTCACACACACACACACTCTTTCTCTCTGTCTATATTTCCTCTACTCCTGCTGTCTCAATAAGAGGACACAGACTCTAATGGAGGTTAGCTTGTCGCTCCTCTGCAGACAGAGAAGGTGTGTAGGTGGGGGAAGCCTCAGTTCCACCTTGCAAGTCTCCCGGTTTTGAAAACGAGAGATCAGAGGTGTCTGCGAACAAAAGCACTTGTTGCCACAACCTCAGACGCAGAGGAAGCGCCGCATTGACAGGATGCTGACAGCACGAGCTGCCGTCATCGACCTCCACCTGCTCAGTCCATGGCTGGGAGCCCACAAATGCCAACTTGAGGCCCCGTTTTCGAGGCCACGCCGTAGTAATGTGTCGCGTTTGGGTTAAACAGCCCAGTTTGTCAAGAGTCAGACTGCTTTGCCTGTTTAACTGTGGAGTTAAACAGTTCTGTAGCCAGAGGCTGCTTCCCAGTTCTGCACCCTCAGTGGAAAACGTGTTAGAGTAGAACGCTTTGAAGTTGGCATTCCATTAAATGCGCGCACACACACACCTGCATGAACACACGCACACACACGCATTGTAATGACGTGCTGTTTGGTAATGGGTGGTGCATTCAGCCATTGAATGATATGGTCACTGCAGAGGATGGCTTTATGACTATAGCTATGCTGCTAGCTATGCTGAGGTATGGTTGGGTTTATGCTGTGCTGGCTACAGGCCACCAGCCACTCACTTCTGTGTGGGGAGGGAGAGCAGAGAGAGATGGTGAGTCGTCCTGCCTCCGCACTGAACCCCAAGGACTTCTCCTTCTGCATGCTGAACATGTTCCCGATTCAACATCTGTACACTCCATCCCGTTAACGGCCCCCTTTGATCTCTCTCTCTCATCCTCTCTTTCCCTCTCTATGCTCTCTCTCTCTTTCTCTCTCCCTCTCTCTGTCTCTCCCTCTCTCTTTGTCTCTCTCCCTCCACACCAGCGCTGAAAAGTCCGGCCGCCTTCCACGAACAGAGACGTAGTTTAGAGCGAGCACGGGTGAGTCTCCTCCCAGAATGCCCGTCTCTGTCTCTCCATCTCCCATCTCCTCTGCTGAACTCTCTTTAAACCTCGCCCGCCTCCCCTTCCCCACTGTCCTGTCTCTCTACTTCCTGCCCCCCCCCCATCTAGACTGAAGACTATCTGAAGAGGAAGATCCGAAGTCGGCCTGAGAGGGCGGAGCTGGTCAGGATGCACATCCTGGAAGGTGAGTTTCAGACACAGCGCCCCCTATCCTCACCCCAGGGAAGGCTGACTTGGCACCTCCAAAATCCAAACTCTCAAGTTACCATTTCCTCTTGGTCACCAACTATCTTTGGTCCTGCGCTTCTAGTATGTCTAATGTTCTGTGTGTGTGTTTGTGTGTGTGTGTGTTGGGGGGGGCGTGTCTGCGTGTGTGTGTGTGTGTGTTTGTGGTGTTCTGTGTATCTGGTGTTCTGTGTATCTGGTGTTCTGTGTATGTGGGGTTCTGTATGTGTGTGTGTGTGTGTGTTATGTGTGTGTGTGGATGTAGAGACGTCTGCAGAACCGTCCCTGCAGGCCAAGCAGCTGCAGCTGAAGAGAGCCCGTCTGGCAGACGACCTCAACGATAAGATCTCCCACCGGCCGGGTCCCATGGAGCTGATCCACAAGAACATCCTGCCTGTCCACAGCAGTCTCAAGCAGGCCATCATAGGTAACATCATACACTCCTGTTGGAAGGTTATAACTAGGTTATAACTGCTATCACTGTTATAAATACTACAGCACCATCAAGTACTGTTACAATAAAGGGTTGTTACTGCTTCATAACTACGGCAGCCTCAAGCTAGCCTGTTAGCTGAAGCCCTGGACGCCTCCAACTAGCATCGTACAAAGTCAAAACATACTCCCGAACATAAACACACACAAATCCCCTCCAAATTGTGTCGACGCACATCAATCCAGAGTGCCCAGGTCGGCTTCCCTGTAAACCTTCTGTTTGACAACCTCCTCACGTAACTTAAAGAGAGCAGAAAGTACCGCGATTGCAGTCACTGTACGCCCCAGCAATTACGGGGACGGGGACGGGGACGGGAGGACGGGGGGGACGGGGGGACGGGGGGTGGGTGGGTCGGCGATTGATGGATGGTGAGATGAGGGTAAACCCTGCCCTGCAAAATCCAACATGCCCGCCCCTCCGGGGGGGGGGGGGGGGGGGCGCCTGGCTGTCGAAGGGCCTTAATAACCACAATCAAATTACAGCAGGTAATATCCTGAGAGAGCAGGGATGTGACCTAGTCATGCTGCTCTCCACACGCCACACACACACACGCACTAATACACACACAAATACTCTCACACAAACGCACACACACAGAGACATGCGCAAACACACACACACTGTCATACACACAGACACATACACACACACTCACTCATACGCACACCTAAACACTCTGACACAAACACGCACACAGGAACACAGAGACCCACGCGCACGTACGCCGGGGTGTACCCACACGCGCACACGCAGGGAGGGGGGGGAGCGGTGGTTTGGGGCTGGCAGGGTATTAATCAGCCCCGTGGCGGTTCTTCATCATCTCCTGCTGATGGGAAATGAACAGGCAGCAGCGGGATTCTCCGAGTGCTCAGACTGGCTCCCGTCACTAAATACATCATCAATCATGGTCTTGATCACAGGCCTGCGGAGGACCCAGCTACCTGCCCAGCACACAGACAGCGGGGGCCGAGGCTCCCGGCACACCTGCCACTGCTGGGGCTACAGGGACACAGGTAGACAGAATGACAGGCAGGCAGAGAGACAGACAGACAGAGAGAGAGAGAGAGAGAGAGAGAGAGAGTGATAGACAGAGAGGCAGACAGGAACAAACAGACAGATAGATGGTTGGTAGAGAGACAGTTGATGCTGGCAGACAGGAGTCTACCGGGGGAGGACGATATGTTCCTCGTTTGTGGTCATGAATTTGGATGAACTTCCTCCCTTTCTCTTCTCTTCTTTCAGAGACGGACTTCCCTAAGGTGGCGGGGGAGAGCTCGTCATTTGAGGAGGACAGCAGTGACGCTCTGTCTCCTGATCAGCTCATTGGCCAGGATTCTCCGCTGGGGGCGGGCCCTCTACCCTCCCCGACCGACACCCTGGGAGGAAACAGTAACCCCTCCCCCACGCAGGTACCAAATTGCTCAGAAAAAAATCATTGAGAGACCTACTGAGATCTACTGAAATCACAAATGACCTTCACGTAAGCGTTTCCATTAAAGGGGCCGTTTGTCTTTTCAGTTTCTCAACCAGGTGCCACCCCTTCCTCCTCCTCCTCCTCCTCTTCCTCCGGTCTCTGGCCCCGCCCAGGCCATGAAGTTGACCAATGGGACTGCTGCTCTCGCAGCTCAAAGGACCCCACCAGCTCAGACAAAGGTGAGTGACTGTCAGCACAGCCAACCAGGTCTCTCCCTCTCTCTTCAGACAACCTCCCGCTGACCACTTCTTCCTTCAACCCCCTCCCACCCCCTCCACCCACACACACTCCCTCTCTCCCCTCTCTCCCCCTCCCTGGTCCCCCCCCCAACACACACACACATCCCCTCTCTCCCCCCTCCCCCTCCCCCCCCCCACACACACATCCCCTCTCTCCCCCCTCCCCCCACGCACACACCCCCTCCCCGGTCACTCTCTCCAGTCCCACTCCAAGTCGAACTCCGACCGCCCCCCCCAGCGCCCTAAGAAGGCTAAGGACACCAAGCCCAAGGTGAAGAAGCTCAAGTACCACCAGTACATCCCCCCGGACCAGAAGGCCGAGCGGGAGCCGCCCCCCCAGCTGGACTCGTCCTACGCCAAGATCCTGCAGCAGCAGCAGCTCTTCCTGCAGCTGCAGATCATCAACCAGCAGCAGCAGCACTACAACTACCACACCATCCTGCCCGCTCCACCCAAGTAAGACAGGCTGTGTGTGTCGTGTACGTGGGTGGGTGTAGTGTGTGTGTGTGTGTGTGTAGTTTGTCTGTGTGTAGTTTACATTTACATTTTGTCATTTAGCAGACGCTCTTATCCAGAGCGACTTACAGTAAGTACAGGGACATTCCCCCCAAGGCAAGTAGGGTGAAGTGCCTTGCCCAAGGACACAACATAATTTGGTTGGCATAGCCGGGAATTGAACTAGAAACCTTCTGATTACTAGCCCGATTCCCTAACTACTCAGCCATCTGACTCCCTGTTTGTGTGTAGAGTGTGTAGTTTCTGTGTGGTTGTGTTTAGTGTGTGTGTGTGTAGAGTGTGTGTGTAGTTTGTGGGTGTATGTGGATAGGTGTAGTTTGTTTGCGTGCAGTTTGAGTGTGTGTGTGTGTAGTGGGGTCAGATGTCTGAGCGGTTAGGGAATCGGGCTATTAATCAGAAGGTTGCGAGTTCGATTCCCGGCCGTGCCAAATTACGTTGTGTCCTTGGGCAAGGCACTTCACCCTACTTACCTCGGGGGGGATGTCCCTGTACTTACTGTAAGTCGCTCTGGATAAGAGTGTCTGCTAAATGACTAAACGTGTAGAGTGTGTGTGTGCTTTTTTGTGTGCGTGTCGTTTGTGTGTAGAGCGAGTGTGTGTATGCGGGGACAACACTAGTCGCAGTGCATTGCAACGTTGTCTCATCCCTGTCCACCTCTCTCCAGACTGTCAGATCAACAGCAGCCTCCCTCTGCCACCCCCGCCTCCTCCACTGGCCCCACCGCCTCTCGCACTGCCTCCGCCCCCTCATCAACCCCGTCCAATCAGAGTGCTCCAAACCGTCCAAATGTCTCTCTCGCAGGCGGGGCCAAGCCAACGTCTTTACCTCCAAACCTGGATGAAATGAAGGTCAGTGAGAACGAGAGGAATTATATGGAGTTACCTACGTACAGGCTCAGTATATCGACATAGAAGCTCACATCTATACGGAAAGAGAACATTGCACAATTGGTCCACTGCCGTGACAACGGCAGGAAACCGACGGCTCATTCAATCCCCTTATTTTGACTCCCGTTTCCCCTCCCGCCCGCGCCGCCCTCCTCTCCCCAGGTGGCGGAGCTGAAGGCGGAGCTGAAGATGAGGAGCCTGCCGGTCTCAGGCACCAAGAACGACCTCATCGAGCGCCTCAGGAACTACCAGGAGCTGAACGGAGGCAGTGCTCCGGCGCCACCAGCAGGGGGAGCCCCGTGGCCAGGGGCCGCCTCGTCCAGAACCAACCTGTCTCACAAGCAACAGAAGCCGTCCTCCTCCGTCCTGCACCAGGCGGCAGAGAGCGGCACCCGGGTAACAGGCGTCCCGTTCGCCGCCACGGCGCCCCATCACGTGATGCACTTTGGCAGCCCCGGCTCCTCCCCCCCACTGTCCCCCGCGCCCTCCGACCGCTCGGCCGCCGCCATGAGCCCAGGCGACACCAGCTATAACGCGGACACCTTCGGGGAGATGGTGGGTCCACTGTCCAGGGCGATTGAGTTTTCCGAGTTGATGATATCGATGAGGAACATGATTAGAAAAGAAAATTGTGATGGTGATGGTTACTAGTAAAATAATACTATACTGTACCTCATTCATTAAATTCCTGTTTTCATGCCTGTTTCTTCTCAGGTGAGTTCCCCCCTCACTCAGCTCAGCCTCCAGCCCTCCCCCCAGCCCCCCGTCACCATCAAGGAAGAGACCCCCTCCACCCCCTCCTCCTGCCACTTCTCCTGCCTCGCCCTGCCCAAGCCCCGGCCCCGGCCCGGCCCCGCGGGCAGACTGGCGCCCCCTCTCGACAAGGACCAGATGCTGCAGGAGAAGGACAAGCAGATCGAGGAGCTGACTCGCATGCTGAGGCAGAAGCAGAGGCTGGTGGAGACCCTGCGCTGCCAGCTGGAGCAGGGGAAGAGAGGAGGCGGAGTAGGGGGAGGAGGAGGGGAGGCCGTGGTCCTGGTCCGTGTGAAAGAGGAGCCGCCAGACCTCCCCATCATCTCTTCCTCCTCCTGCCCCGTCCGTCCCCCGCCTCCGCCCCCTCCCCCGCCGCTCCCCGTGGAGGTCGGAAAGGTCACCATCAAGGAGGAAGCCAGCGACCCGGACGAGGCCGCCCCCGAGTCCGTGCTGACGGAGAGCCAGAGGCAGTTCCGCCCCGCGCCCGACGAGGCAGCCCCCAAGCACGTGCAGGTGAAGCCGGAGCACGTGATCCTGCAGAGCCAGAGGCGGCTGGAGGAGCTGCGTCTGCAGCAGACGGCGCTGCAGCTCGGTGAGCTGCAGGCCGCCCAGCAGCAGGCCCTGCAGCAGCTGCTGCTGCAGCAGCAGCAGAACCGGCAGAACCAGCTGGAGAACCTGCAGAACCTCCAGAGGCGCTCTCAGCAGAGGAAGAAGAAGTCCCACAAACAGCAGCTCAAACAGCAGCAGCAGCAACAACTGCTGCTCAAGCAGACCCAGCAACAGATACAGACAAAGCAGTCCCAACAGTCCCAACAGCTAATACAGCTGAAGCAGCAGCAACAGTCGCAACAACAGCAACAGCTAATACAGCTGAAGCAGCAGCAACAGTCGCAACAGCTTATACAGCTGAAGCTGCAGCAACAGCCACAGTCGAAGCAGCAACAGTTGTTGCAGACTAAACAGGAGATGCACTTACAGCAGCCAGAACAACAACAACTGCTCCAGTCACAACAGGTCGGTACACCGTCCAGTCTACAACTTGGGCCTTGAGTCAACCCTCTGGTCTGGTCATTTCCAGTAGTGTTTTTTTTTGTTCACCACCCCTTACTCAAAGCCTGACTGTTCTTCAATGTATCTCATCTTCAGATATCCCAGGTGTTCCTAAACCAGCAGACTGGGAGCAGCTCTTCCTTCCCTCTAGACCTCCTCAAGACACACTCCACCCCAACCCTGGTGACCGACAGCAACGGCAACCACTTCCTCATTGCACTGACCAATCACACCACTGAGAACCAAGGAAGTGACGCCCCTCAGGGGAAGCTGGACAATCATGTCAAGTTGCAGGTACGTGGCCGGGTCCACCCGCCTTCTACACTCTCATGCCCTCGGTCTTGTCATTTGCTGTCTCTTAAGTTGTATCTCTCATCGCTATCTTCTCTTCCACCAGACACTACCGTCCCCTCCCACCAAGCTGCCTAGCCAATCCCCTCCTCTGCCGTCGAGCACTGACACCAAATCAAAACCGAGGAGCACCACATCAGGCCTTGGGAAACAGCCAACCAGAAAGGTGAGCTGGAGGTCACGAAGTTCACGTCTCCTCCCTGTCATGAGACTGAGAGGTCAATGAAGACCTGTCCTGCTGGTGAATGCATGTTCTCTAATGTTCCAATTAATCCAGGGTGACTCCAACGGGTCCAATAACGAAGGACTATATAAATTAATGATGTAGACAGTGAACGGCGACACAGACAGCATCCTTGATAAGACCCATTGACTGCTGTCATGTCATATGGTTCATTATTATGCTAATTAACCCAACGACAGTCCTCATCACAGTGATTTATATTGGTA
The DNA here is from genome assembly GCF_038355195.1 of Osmerus mordax. Classification (NCBI taxonomy): domain Eukaryota; kingdom Metazoa; phylum Chordata; class Actinopteri; order Osmeriformes; family Osmeridae; genus Osmerus; species Osmerus mordax. The sequence continues at coordinate 4,794,594 of NC_090052.1, read as the reverse complement.
GCCCGAGCACCGAGGCCTCTGGTTCATTTGCACGGAAGCTAATTGAGATTAATTTCTGGTTTGGGGCAGGGACAGAAGGCGGGGCTTCGGGTGTCGACCAACAACTCGCAAGGGGTGGCTCTCTCGTTCTCCGCCCCGCCCAATCTCCAGCCTTTCTTCCTGGATGAGGACTCAGCCCCCTCAGGGAAAGATGTCCCGCCTTCGCCAGCTCTGAAGGTATGCTAACTTGTCATGGAACTACTAGCATACTAGCTAACAGAACGATACTTTTAGGCTGGGTCTTCTAACTCTTTGGACAGCTTGTTGTACCAAATCTATGGGACCGCAGTTACTTTAGTACTGGGTGGCAAAGCCATAATGACAGGGCAGGACTGACTGATTCGACGTAGTTTGTGAAGGAATATAATGTGTACGCGAACCGAAGAACCAACTGTCCCATTCCCTTCTGTCAGGAGGAGTGTTCTGATCTGGACCAGCATGCCCTCTTCAGCCCCCCCTCCCCTGACGCCATCAAGACCTGCCCCTCCTCTCCGGATGACAAGGTAGCCAAGTGTTCACCACAGCCATTCGAGTTATCGTTTGGTGTCCAGGTTCACCTGGCCAGGGGGCCCATTCAGGTCAACTGCAAACTAACCATGTGTCCTTCCCGCTCACAGGAGCATGGCTCCACCCAGCACATGGACGACCTGTTCGACATCCTCATCCAGACGGGAGGTAAGAGACGGAGCCCGCAAACATGGTCCATTGACTCTGCTGTCCTTGTCCTCCCCCTTGTCGTTTGAATAACGCTCTCCATCAATCTCTCGTTTACCAGAAATCTCCGCCACTTTCAAGCCGGCGCCGGACCCCTCTCTGGCCCACCTCCGGGCCAACACTCCGGCCTCCTCCCCTTCCTCCTCCCCCCTGCAGCTCCATCTCCCTCCCCCCTCCCCCCCCGACCCGGAGACCCCCCCGCCACAGGCCCCGACGGAGGAGGGGCACCAGGTGCCACCCACCACAGAGCAAGAAGACGTTAGCCGCCCAGGAAGCGGACGTCTGGAGGACTTCCTGGAGAGCACGACCGGCAAGCCCCTTCTAGGGGTGGAGCCTGGCTGCCCTTTGACCTTGATTGACGACCTCCACAGCCAAATGTTGAGCACCCCCAGCATCTTGGACCACCCGACCTCCCCCTCCCCTATGGACACCTATGAGCTGGGCTACCACCCCAACCCCCCCAACCTGGACTTTGGAGAGCAGGCCCTGGACAGCATGGACTGGCTGGACATCACCATGGGAGGAGGGGGCAGCAATGCCCCCAGCTTGGCCCCTCTTGGGCCCCCCAGTGTCTTCTCCACAGACTTCCTGGATGGCTCCGACCTGCAGCTCCACTGGGACTCCTGCTTATAGCCCAGAGAGAGCAGCTGCTGGCCTCAAGTACTTTATACAAACACTGTCACACACTTAGGGTGCGCTTGATTTATCTTCCCCGAATGGCGACAAAATCTGGGACATCTACAGGTCCTGTGAGGGATAAACAGTACCGGTCCAGAACTGTGGAAGCTATGTATTCAGATGAAGTGCTTCTGGGTAGACCTGAGGTTGCAGATACGGAGCCTGCTACTGTTATATTTTTGTTAGACTTCCTTGTTTTCACTTTCACGCAGCAAACACACACTGGTGTGTTGGAATGTACAGAACACTGAGCTCTGTCTCACACACACGTACTCATACGAAGAAACACACACTGATTGCCTTGTGTGTGTGTGTGTGTGCTCTCACTTCCTCCAGTATAAAGCCAGCCCCTTTCCCTGAGCTTACACAAGTACCTTTGTTACAAACCTTGTGTCTGATTGGCTGTCATGGGGAACAAGCTTTGATCTGGTGTTGAATTCAGGGCCTGTTGACAGGTTTGCTGCATACCATGAACCGTGATATTTTTTAATTGCCGTGGTTGAAAGACGGCCAAGTCATTACCTGAATGTGCTCGAATTGCGTCCTACTTTTTAAAGGTGTCGATAGACAGAGCCAGAACAAAGCCAGACCTACAGGCCACAGCTACCAGAGCACCGGTGGTCAGATATGATGCCTCAAACATCCTGCTGTCGCTTGGCTTCATAGGCTTGTGTGTCAGAACAGGACCCTGGTGTAGCAGTCTGGAGACCATAGCTCTGAGGGAGGACTGTAGAAGGAGCCATTGGCTGGGGAGGGGAGGCTGGGGAGGGGAGGCTGGGGAGGGGAGGCTGGGGAATGGAGGCTGGGGAGGGGAGGCTGGGGAGGGTGGGGTGGGGAGGGGAGGGTGGGGAGGGGAGGCTGGGGAGGGTGGGGTGGGGAGGGGAGGGTGGGGAGGGGAGGGTGGGGTGGGGAGGGAGGCTCTGTAAGATGCACAGATAGTGTTATCTCCTGAGTTTTGACATTTTTAATAGATATTATCGGTACATTATTTGGGGAATTAAGTGGGATATATTTTAAGATGCCATGAAACATGATTTCATGTTTTGGAAGAAACTTGAGTCTTAATTTCAAAGTTTGTTAATACAGCTTTGTTGCATCAAAATGCACATGGGATTGTTTTTTTTACTGCGTTTGACAGTAAAATAATCAGCCAATAATCAATGGAAGTATTACAGCTACCGAGAGCACACTGCCATCCATTGGCTTCCAGACATTATCATACAACTATCACAGGCAGCACATATTCACACACTGTATAAACATACTTTATACTGTATTGTTACGGCAAGGATACTGTATGTCAATCGTGAAAAGGTTGGTTGCATTTGACTCAAACTACACAACGAAGGGCATAGAAATGTGTGTTTCCTATCCCGTCAGTGGGGGACAGTTTGAAGCCCTCACACACTTACAGAAGCCGTGGTTAGCACGGCAATGCCCACTGACATTGTCACTGCATTGGTGGATGCTGTGTTCTTATCATTCATGTTTAAAAGTCCTTAAAGTTAGGGTCTGTTTTATTGTTCTTCTTGCTAAACTGTAATGTACTGTATCAGTACATTTGCCAACAGGGAGAGTGTGTTTTATGCAATGTCTCCCTACTTATGTCTTGTAATACTGTAAAATACTAGTTTGGACACTGAAAATATATTATAATGCACATTAGTGGTTTATTTCCTTCTTTTGACAGTTTTTCCGTCAATGGAGCACGCTGTGCAAGCTTACTGTGAGAGCATTTAACTTCAGTCAAAAGTCTGTATTGAGATTCTACAAACCCATTTGCACGGCCTTGAAGATGCACGTTACCGCACACGCAGATACACATAGTGGCACATGCTGCTTATATAAACTCTCACACACACACACACACTCAAAAGCAAATGTTGTGCAAAGCTCGCTTGTTTGAATTTGAATTTTCAACGTTTGTTTCCTATCCCGCTTATAATATACTTTCAGATGCCACGTGCAATTTTGCGCGTGCGAGTGTTTGTGAGATGGCGGAGGAGACAGTGTCCTCGTCAACTCTTGACCCCCATCCTCAGAGCCCCTCATCATTACCGAGAACTGTAACCAATATAGAAAAATGACCTCCATGCTGGCAGTGCACTTGGTGTCTCCCACTACAATCAGATAAAGGAAAAATCCAATTTAACTGTGAGGTAAATAAAAGAATATCTTCCAGTACTTGACCCAGGCCTGGTGTTGTGATGACAACCATGGACTGGGTGCTATGATGGAAGGTGCGGGGGCAGGGGGAGAAGGAGGGGGGGGACGACCGGCGGGGCTTTATGCATATTTGGACGTTGCATCACATTTTCTCGTTTTTTTAGAGAAGCGAATGATGACAAATGTAAAGAAATAAAAGATTGGATAACGCTGGTTAGTCGTGTGTTTTTATTTAGACAGAGTCGGACGAGAAGCTGCGTCGGGGCTACGCCGACGAGGGAGCGTGCCCATGTTCAGAAGCGGGCCGAGCCCTCGTGGGCTCTGTGGGGTTTGTGCCGTTCCTTCAGCTTAACTAACCATCTCAGCGCCTGGGCGGAAAACTGTGGGAAAGTGAAGGACGCTTTCTGCCCAATTAGCAAAGTTAATCTGTGGAAGCTTGTACTTTCTCTGGTCTCCCTCTGTAATCCATCACGCTGCCCTCTTCCCAGGCTCTCGGTAGCAACAATGGAGAGTGCTGGTTTGTCAGCCGGGATGGTGGTGGTGGGGGGGAGGGTGGGGGGGTGAGTGAAGTACTCACATTCTGAGGGCTAATTAAATGCCTAGCTAAAGAGCCAACCCTCCCCCCCCTCCTCCCAGCTCCCGACACCCCTCGTCTTCTACTGTACCCTTGCTCTCCTCAGATCCCCCCCGCCCTCCGCTCCCCCCGATCACCACCACCCCAAATGTCTTTCCAGTCATTACGGATGTGTCCAATCGCAATGAATCTCTTCCTCTACGTTTAATTAATTTTGTGCTGTGGGTAAATCCATCAGGCTTTATGGCCTGTCTCCACCAACCCCCCCCTCCCACCCCCCTGCCCCCCCCCCCCCCTCCCTCCCTCCCCATCCACACCACGGACCTGCACCACCCACCGGCCAATCACGTACAGCGCCCTCTTAAACCAGACGTATTGATCGGGGTCGCCACCGATTTATGAAGTGGTCAGAATTCCTTTCTCTCTAAAATACCTGCCCTTGTTTCTGGGGCCGGGGGGGGGGGGGGGGGGGGAGATTGAGGCAATCACGTTGAAACGACTTTGACAGATGACAACCAGCCGGTTGACACTTTGATCATAAAAAGTGAGGTTCTAAAATAAATGTGGCAAAATTGCTTGATTGATGAGACAGATTTTTTAAGAGATCCCTAACCTGTAGTACCCTCTCCCACCAGCAGGCTGTGGTGTGGCCCCTGAGTAGGGTTCCAGTGCACATGATGTCCCTCCAGAGGAGTCTCTGTGGCACGGCGGGTGCTGCCGCCTTCTCTGGAAGGGTTAATTGAGTTTAGTAAACGGTGGATGGAGAGATCGATGAAGCCCATCCGTCTAATGTACTGTGGTCTCTGGTCAATCTCTCTCTTCAGCTCTCAGAGGACAGGTGGTCGGTGTTCAGCCATACACACGCCATTACGCCTGGTCTTGGCTGACCGTGTGCGGGGGAGAGAGATGACGGGTGTGCGTGTGTGTGTGAGTGTCCATAAGGAAGGCTGCTGCTGTGAGTTGTTGTGGCACTTGAAGCATGGCGCCTGCACATGCCAAACATCTCGACCCGTGTCTGCTCGCAGCCGTCCCTTCTCCTCCCTATCTTGCCGACGCACACACACGCTTTCTCTCTCTCTCTTTCTCTCTTTCTCCCCCCCCCCCTCCGCTTCTTAAACCTGTCTGCGCAGCCTGCAACCTCCCTGCCTTGTGCGCTGACAGCTGCCGTGTGCAGACCGTGAGCCAACCAGATTGATGGAGCTGTCGCTGGCCAGGCTTGCAGAGTGGTGTGTGAGTGTGAGTGTGTGTGTGTGTGTGTGTGAGTGTGTAGCAGTGTTACAAGAAATGAGGAAAGGGGGTGAGCGAGATGGAATGAGCATATGTATGTGGGTCGCTGCATCAGCGTGTGTGTGTGTATGCGAGTGTGTGTACGTGTGTGTGTGTGTTTGGTTTCCACATCTTCATGTCCTTAATCTCCGCAGTCCGCCCCCGACCACAAGCACACACCTCTCTCTCACCACCCGCTGCAGTGCTAGACTGTTGCCTGTCCCAAACCTCCTCTTCTGGG